>NC_056730.1:399385252-399647752 GCF_019279795.1 Protopterus annectens | reverse complement strand
TTCACTGGTGTACCAGGCTAACTAGACAGCAAAGTAAAAGCTTTTTTTTTTTATAAACTCTGAAAACTGCGTAACATTAGCCTAAACTTAAAAGCATTTATATTGGGGTCTTAAAACTAATATGGAAATTTAAAATACTGTTGAAATTTGACATTTCTAAACACTGGTTTTAAAAGTACTAAATGTGACTAATAATCCACAAGTAAATGTCCTTGTTTGACATAAATAAGATAAACTTTCCTGTTAGTACCTATTTCTTGTACTCTAAACAATGCTCAAGAATATGTTTAAAATTCTGTTCCCCTACTGTTGCTCTATTTCTGTCTTCATTTCTTCAATTTTTTGCCTTTGTTACAGTGTTAACTGAAATATTTGATCGTTTCTTAGGGTACTGTATACTGTATACTGTAAATGAACAGTTCTGAAAGTGCTTAACTGTGTGTAATAAATCTGTGGAGTTTTATCTGGCCTTTTGCTGTTTTCTTCCACATTTCTAGTGTAGTTATTCTTTAATCTGCCTCTAAAAGCAAGGGACACCATTCCTGACACACCAAAAGACTTTCAGTCCTACTCAGAATTCAGACATGGACTCAAAAAATATTTCTTCACTCAGCCACAATGCTGACATCTTCAAATAGGAGAAATTACATAAACTCTACTATCTTATCATGGTATCAGTATTACAGCCTTGCCACCTCCCTTAAGCTGATCCTAATCAAATCTTCTGGCCATCGGCCTCTACTTCCCATCCTCACTTACACTCTTCTTCTGCTTTTCCTTGCTTCTCACATACTCTGTCCCCCTTGCATTACATCACCTGAATACACTATCTGTACTGTTAATACTGAAACTCTCTAATCCTATGAAATTTCTACATGTTTTGAGTATTTGATTACTTGTAATGTATTTATAAGTAACTGTATTTTTATTCCCTGATGTGATTTGTACACAATCTGAATACCTGCTTATATACAACTTCTGTTTTATTTCAAACATGTAATTTGCTTATCTCATGTGACTGTACTCATCCAGGCTTTGCCTGCAAAAGGTCCAAAGAGATCAATGCCCTACTCCGATAAACAAACACACATTCATATATAAGTAAATTATTGCTTTTTTTGTGTAAAAATCTTTGATGTCTTCAACCATCCACATTTCTCTTTCTTTGTTACTTCCTCTTCCTGAAATACCACAGAACTACATGAAATATAATTTTTATTCAATGCAGTGTCTCATACTCCTTTCATCGTTTACATCTTGGTTATCATTTTCTTTACAATTAAGCAAAACATGTTCTGTTGCTTTACATTACCTACATTGTTGTGTTGTGTCTTTCGGCTTTTCCAGGTTAGGGGTCGCCACAGCAGAACTCCGGCCCGCTAATGATTGGCAGTAGATTTTTATGTGCCGAGTTGCCAGCCCTGACGCACAGCCTTCAACGAAGGTACACCCATTCACGCGTGTCTCCAGACAGAAGACGCTATAGCTGAGAATCGAACGGGACAACATCTTACTGTGAGGCGACAGTGCTACCGCAGCACCACCACTGCATTACCTACATTATGGCTTACAATTCAACACAAATGTCATTTTCACCACACTAATTACATTGTCTTTTATCACAAATGCTAAGTGATAAGGATCCCCAAAGACATAGTACATCTTTGCTTAGCAAACATGATATAACATTCTTATATCACTTGTTACCTTCTAATTTCCCAAGACATCCCATGCTCCAGTCCAGATTTCCTTACTTTCCATTTATTTCTAGTTACAGAAATCACAGCATCACAATTTTTTAAATAATTATGTACATTCATGTATGTTACAGAATCAGTTCTAAACTGAATATCCAGACTTTTTTACATAATTCTCAAATTTAACAAAATGAAAAGTCTTCACAGATAATCTTCTTATCATTAAAAAGAACATCAAACCTTTCAGTTAACTGAAAAGCCTCAAATATCACACCTAAACATGGTTCTCCATACACACGAATTACTGACATTATGTCATTTACTACAAAGCCACACAGTTGTACAGTATCACCTCATATGAAATTTAACATTTTGTAAATAAGTACCTTCATGATGTAATTTTATAAGAATTAATTTCATCCCTGAAAAATGCACTCTGACTGTACCATGCAGCAAAATTTCTCTCACTTCCTGACAATCATTCTTCTAGGAGAAGAATAAATACCAAAAGTCCCTTTGGCAGCTACAACACTTAGCTATATCGAAGTTTCAGGTTTCCAGGCTGTTGTGAGTGATCTCCTCCGCCTGATAATGTCATCTGCTCCACAGGATCCTCCGTAGAAATATCCTGATCCAGTGATTTCAAAGGCTCATTCTCCAAAGAGTACGTCTGTTACATCCAGCACCTTTCTGATTGTGATTCAGGTTCATCTTACATCTGCATCAGTTTTACATCAACAATCCATTTTCACAAGTATTATCAACATTTAATTCCTGCAGTTATTACTATTTTAAACGTATTTTCTTGAAAGTCTTTGCTATTCAGCTCTGCTTCTCTCCTCTCCATGCTGCTCCTCACTCTTTTCACAGCAGGTGAAGAAAGAATACAGAAAGGTTCCTGATGTCCTGGCCAAAATTCCTGTACTTGGTGTGAATGCCGCCATGGGTCTTTCTTTATTGAAAATACAAGAGAAAGAATAAGCAAACTTGTAAAAACACAAAAAACAGGCAACCTTGTATCCGGAAAGCAGACTTTAACCCGAAGAAAGCCAAGTACCAAAATCTCTCCTGGAGAGATTTTGGTACTTGGCTTTCTTCGGGTTAAAGTCTGCTTTCCGGATACAAGGTTGCCTGTTTTTTGTGTTTTTATTGAAAATACACCACAAACTTAGTAGGATTAACCCAGTCAACAAGACAGAAAAATAAATTAAAACAAAATAAAAAATAAATCAGTAACACATTTTCCACTTATAAATAGCTTTAGTTAACATTAACAAACCTGCTGTGCATGTTTAACTAAACTTTTAACTACACAACAGTGTTAAGTATACACCTCCAGTGGAATTCTGCTTCCATGTTCATTTTGTGTCTGATAATACTAGCATACTATACTTTTTTTGCTGCTTGTATTTCTGTCTTTAATAAGCAATATAAAGATGTTCTTATTTTTCAAATATAATATGTGCATCTAACTATAAAATCTTCTTGATTTATGAATTTAAAATCAAAATATTCTGGCTTGTGGCTTGAGGTGGAGGTAAGTAGTGCATTCACTTCCTTGTTTGAGCTGCTAGCCTATAAATGTTTCGATGTAACATTTTAAATAGCTAAGTCCAGTGAAGGTTAGTGTCCTTTTTCAAGAACAACTCTAGAGCACTGTCTGCAGAATGGGGCACAAAGCCTGGACTACAGGAAGCAGACACTTATTAAACACTAACTGGACATACATTCCCAACAGGAAACATCTTAATACTGAATTTCAATTTACTTTTAGCTATCTGCTTGGAGAGGAAGTGAGTAGCAATTAGTACTTCCTCTTTCAGCAGGTGATAAAGAAGCCCTTGTAAACTTCAGTTTATGTCTGAGACAAGGTATGTTATTTCATTATCCAAATCCATAGTTATTTTAAATTGTTCCAGTACATCACAATTATTTACTCACTGAGTAGAATCCAAGTACATATTTTATACCATTTACATTTTTCAATTAATATTCCATCAAGCCTTCTGGCTTTCATTTTTTTTCCAGCAAGAACAGCTACTTTTAATTGTATTTTGTGTTTTTCCAAACAACAGACAGGGCTTTTAGTAGCTGTGTTCAGTTCACTTATATAGAAATAAAGCTCTCTGTGAAAAAAAAAAAGATGACTGTATTTTTTGTTTATAATACAGACATATTTGTACCCAAATATATATGTTTTCCATTCGTCTCTAACACTTGCACAAAATTATTAAATTAGTTCAGATTACTAATTTTATGATACTAATCTTTCACTTCTTTTATTTCTTTAACATATAAATAACAAAATAATGTCAAAATGTACATATTCAGCTTCAAATGTAATATTCAGTTTTAATTCAATTTTATTTTTCTATGCCCTCTTTACTCGGGGCAATTTAGGTACAAGACAGAGTGAAGAAGCCCACAGTTATTTCCATCTTGGTCTCAGACAGGATTTTTAAAGGGGTTTCAGATTTGGCTTAGGCATTCTTGTTAATGAGCAAGCCTTAGCCTCGGCCAAGCAGGACGGTTTAGATTAAGTCTGTGATGTAGCATATGTAGACTTTATGGTTGTGCTAAAAAACTGAATTTATAAATAAGGGCAGCAATTTCTTTAAATATGTTAAGTATATACATTACTATACTCACTGTAGTATTCCTAGGCATTTCTACAATTACTGCTGGAATATTAAGTACTTTTATTCATATTATAATGTTTTTTGGTAAAGGACAGTAGTGGTATTGTCATGAATTCATCATTTTTTTCTTCCTGGAATTTAAAAGGTGCTTGCATGCCAAATTAAAGCAAATTATTTCTTTTACTTACAAAAACTCAGTTTACAACACATGTAGATAACAGAACCATCTGCTAGAATCTCAGTGAGATAATATTAAAAATATTGGGTTGAAACTAGACACAGAAATATGAACTAAAATATCATTACAGCTAGATAATACTGCTTCTTAAAGGAAGATAATGTTATATAACAATAAATGTCCCAGTTTTGGTTAAACTAAAATCATAACTAAATGTTTATGTTTCATATTCTTGGCCAGTCAATATATTACTACAATAACATGCATTACTAAAGGAATCTTATATCACTATACTTTGATCTCTGCAGACGGGAAAAAGAAGTTATGTCTTTACCATAACGTTCTATCTGTGTTGTAGATCTTTATTCATTCATTACTGTTAGGACTTCGGTTCCATCCTCAGAAGCGACAAGGCCGTTTCCAATCTCGCGCCAGCCAAAAACTCTCAGCTAAGACCTACCCATAATGCCCCTCTCATAGTTACTCCAGATCGAGTTTGCCCACCCCTGAAAAATAGAGGTAGTAATAGAAAACAGTAGGTGGCCCTGTCTGAGCAAATACCCTAACCAGGAGTTCCTAAAGTCCACCAGGAGTCCAGGCAGGGGGAAGGAGAGCGGGAAGTAATGAATGAATAAAGATCTACAACACAGATGGAACGTTATGGTAAGACATAACTTCTTTATCTGATGTTGTAAATTTTTATTCATTCCTTACTGTTAGGACAGAGTCCCCAGCTACATGAGTCCCGGGTGGCCCTAAGGAAAGATATTCCTGAGCACCACAGAACCAAAAGATGCTCATCCCCTGGAGGCCAAATCCAATTTGTAATGAGAGATAAAGGTATAAGGTCTTGCCCAAGTGGCTGGTGCGCAGATATCATCCAAAAAGGCTCTGGAATGGAAAGCTACAGAAGTAGCCATAGATCTGGTAGAATGAGCCTTCATTCTAGAAGGTAAGGATAACTTATTCTGTTGGTAAACAAAGGCAATGACGTTTCTAAGCCAGGAGGATTAAGTCACTTTGGAGACAGGTTTAACCAATCTGGGTCCTGCAAAGGCCAAAACAACTGATCTGTTTTCCTGAAAGATTTAGTCCTGTCCAAATAACAACAAAGCTGCCGATGCACATCAACGGTGTGCAAAAGGTACTCCCCTCTGTTAAAATGCTGAGGGGAAAAAAAACAGCAGGTCAATAGATTGGTTAATGGAAAAAACAGAAATTACCTTGGGCAAGAAAGAAGGGTCAGTACGAAGGGACACCCTATCCCTGTGGAAGTTCAAGTAAGGTCTCTTCACACTCAAGGCCTGCAGCTCAGATACTCTTCTCGCTGAGGTAAGTGCTACTAGAAGTAGGGTCTTCCATGACAAAAACTTTATATCACATGAATCAAGAATCAAAAGGCTCGAAATCAGGGCCTGTGAGAGACTGAAGCACCAAGGTCAAGTCCCAGGGTTCTAAGGGAGGCTTGACGGGGGTTTCACGTGTAATACTCCCTTCAAAAAGGTCTTGCACAGGTGGTGTGACATAATCAAAGAATTATCAAATCCATTACGAAAACTGGTGATAGCTGCTAAATGTACAGTGATAGTTGATTTTGAGGCTCCGGCATGCAAAAGAGTCGCCAGGTATTGAAGGATTTTTTTTGAATAGGCATACAGAAAAGTTCGCTGATCTTTGGCTCAAATAGAGAACCTACTCCATTTACTAGAATAAACTTTCCTGGTGGAAGGTTTGTGTGAACCTAGAAGAATTTCACGAACAGGAGATGGGATGTCAGATAGCCTGGCAATCACTGGAAGTGGAGGAACCAAGCTGTGAGCTTGAGGCTGTGGAGATTGGGATGAATCAATCCCTGAGGATGAGATAACAGGCCTTGAGAATGATCCAGGATCCATGGGCTGTGAATCAAATGAGGCCACAGGAATGGGAACCAGACTTGATGGGCCCAATAAAGGGCAATGAAGATCACTTTGATTCTCAACCTTTGAGCTTTCTGGAGAAATTTTGGAATAGGGGAAATGGAGGAAAGGCATACAGTAGACCCGGGGGCCAATCGTGCATTACAGCATCCCTCGGGGGTTCCCCTTGAGGGGGGATCAGGGTAAAGTAGCTTCTGCATTTGTTGCTTAGGGGAAAGCAAACAGATCACAGCAAGGGTTGCCCCAGCAGCAGAAAATCTGATCCGCTATTACAGGATTGAGGGACCACTCGTGAGGCAGTAGGATTGTTCCTGTTCAGATTGTCCGCAATAAGGTTGGAATTCCTGGGAATGTGCATTGCTATAAGAAAGCGGTTGGAAGCTATCACCCAGTGCTAAATCCTCATGGCTTCCCGACACAGGGGGTAAGACCTGGTTCTGCCTTGCTTCTTGATATACCAGATGACTGACATGTTGCCCGAATGAATTGCAATAGTTCCAGAAGGTAGGGATGTACGGAACGCTTGCAACACTAAGAGAACCGCCCTCAGTTTCAGGACATTTATGTGCAAATTGGCCTCCATGGCGGACCAGGTGCCTTGGACTGTCTTTCCCTGGAAATGCCCCCCCCCATGCTAACAGGGAAGAGTCCGTGTTCACCATGGCTGTGGGCCGGGGAAGACAGAATGGTCGACACCAAAGAGTCGTTTGTGACTTCATCCACCATAGAAGTTCTTCCTTGAAACGGTTTGTAAGACGTATCATGTGGTCTAATGGGTAAGTTAAGATCGGCCATTGTGCAGAAAAGAGCCACTGTAGGATTCTCATGTGCAGCCTCGCCAGTGGTACTAGAGTAATGGCAGCCGCCATGGAGCCTAAGAGTTGCAGTACAAGGTGTGCTGGTACATAGGCCTGCGGAAGGAGGGCTTGGATTTGGTGTCTTATTTTCGAAAGCCTGTGAGGAGGGAGAGAAGCTTGACAGGATGTTGTGTCGAAGACTGCTCCAATAAATTCCAGTGTCTTTGTTGAGAACATTTCCCCAAGCGGAGAGTGAGACCTTGAGTGTAAGAGAGGCTGCGGATTAGAAGATTCCTGGTCGGAGCAGTAAGGAGCCAATCATCTAGATATGGAAACACCTGGAATCCTTGTAGTCAAAGATGAGCTACTACAACTGCCATACATTTGGTGAACACTCGGGGGGGGGGGGGCTGTTGAGAGACCGAATGGCAGTGCCCTGAACTGGTAGTGATTGGCTCCCAGCCGGAAGCGGAGAAACCTCCGGGAGCGGTGATCCATCTTTATGTGGTAGTACGAGTCCTGGAGGTCAATAGAGCACATCCAGTTGTCCCTCCCTAGGAAGGGGAGAATGGACTGTACTGTGACCATATGGAATTTTTGAGGTTTGATAAATTTGTTCAATAGGCTGAGATCCAGGACTGGTCCCCAGTCCCCTATCTTTTTTGGCACTAAAAAGAACCTCAAGTAAAACCCGGATCCTCTCTGGTCTGGTGGGACTGACTGGATGACTCTTTTTCTTAGCAGCTTTTCTATTTCTAAGGCTGCTAATTCCCTCTGATTGGGTGGCACATCGGGGATTCATTTGACAGGTCTGGGACTTAAATCGAATGGTATCTGGTAGCCTCTGGATATTATTCTCTGATCCCAAACATCGGTAGTAATAAGCTGCCAGACTGGTAGGTGCAGAGAAAAATGACCCCCGACTGCTTCCACAGGAAAGCAATTGGGCTGCTGCTCAGGAGAGCTGGTAGAGTCTGCCAGAGAAGGACACTCCAGCGCCCTGGTTATGCGTATCCCCTCTACCCCGAAAGGGGCATCTTCCAGATGAGTTGCTCACCATGAGTGTCACGAAAAATCCTTGGGATTTTCTAAACCACATTTTTCCTCCCATCTGATTCCTGGACTTGGACCTCTGGGGGGTAGAAAAGCGTATGCCCACAGCAGACAAGGTCTTTCCGTCTTTCTCCCTTCATGTTAGTCTGTCTCATACTTTGGGACCAAAAAGTGCAGATTCGTCAACAGGCACGTTGACAAAGGAAGATTTAAAGGGGCCTGCGAAGTCATACAACCGCATCCAAGCATAACGTCTTTGATTATGGTGTCTTTTCCTTAGTAGTCAATTTCTTTTCTCTCTTTAGTTCATTGCATTTTTCAGTACATTCGTCCCTGTTGCCTCACTGGTGGAAGCGCATGTTTTCAGATTCATGTATATTAAATACCATCTGTAATGTACAGTTGCACACCTATATAGACATTGTAAGCAGTATTAGCAAAGGTACCTTACACTTGGGACATGGTCACGCATTTTAGGAATCACCCTCTACTAAAGTCCATTTTCTAGGGACTTTATTAGACGATAGTGTGTAGCACAAGCACATTTAGTTATTTATGATCAGCAATAATGTAATAGGTATAAGTGGCCATATGGTATTTCAGCGATGCGCTATTTAGTTGGTGACAACTTATTATATATTCTATGTTTCTACATGGAAATTTACTATATTATGTTTTTTAGATGTATCTGCATTAAATAGGTATACGCTGTAATGACTGGATCTACTATGCAGTATGACAAGCACGTACAGAAGGTAGAAGGTTGAAATGTATTTATTTAGAGTCGCAGAACATGCAAGACATGATGTTATAAGTTTTTATATGCCCCACAGTACTGTACAGTTTCTTATAGAGCTAGAATGAATGTGAGGTTGAATGTAATATGCTGTATATACTTTTTATTTTATAATGATATATTGCTTTAAATTCAGCATGTTAGTCACGTAGATACGTGATTACGTTTTTATGACATGGTTTTACTCTGGCATTGTGTGCGATGATTAGAAGCACCTGTGCATACGTTAGCATTTAGTGAGTATATATGAAATCCATTTTTGTGTGTTTGTTTATATGGTCTGAAGAAGCCACTCCAGTAGTGGTGAAAGCGCTAACCTAATTAAATACTGTTCATTTATACTTGTGTGCAGTCTCGTTTGTGCATGAACAAAGATACCGTGCTTTGCTCCACTGTTTGTACATTTTTTATAATACAGAAATATTTGTACCCAAATATATACGTTTTCCATTCGTCCCTAACACTTGCAGAAAATTATTAAATTAGTTCAGATTACTAATTTTATGATACTAATCTTCCACTTATTTAAATGTTAAAGAAATAAAAGAACAAAATAATGTCAAAATGTACATATTCAGCTTCAAATGTAATATTCAGTTTTAATTCAGTTTTATTTTGCTATGCCCTCTTTATTCGGGGCAATTTAGGTATAAGACAGAATGAAAAAGTCCACGATTATTTCCATCTTGGACTCGGAGAGGATTTTTAAAGGGGTTTCAGATTTAGCTTAGGCATTTTTGTTAATGAGCAAGCCTTTTTAGCCTCGGCCAAGCAGTACGGTTTAGATTAAGTCTGTGATGTAGCATATGTAGACTTTATGGTTGTGTTGAAAAACTGAATTTATAAATAAGGGCAGCAATTTCTTTAAATATGTCAAGTATATACATTACTATACTCACTGTAGTATTCCTAGATATATTTGCATTTCTACAATTACTGCTGGAATATTAACTACATTTACTCATATTATAATCTTTGTTGGTACAGGACAGTAGTGATATTGTCATGAATTTATCAATTTTTCTTCCTGGAATTTAAAAGGTGTTTGCATGGCAAATTAAAGCAAATTATTTCTTTTATTTACAAAAACTCAATTTGTAACACATGTATATAACAGAACCATCTGCTAGAATCTCAGTGAGATAATATTAAAATTTGGGTTGAAACTATGACAGCAACTGGAAATATACAAAAAATGATATAGACACAGAAATATGAACTAAAATATCATTACAACCAGATAATATTGATTCTTAAAGGAAGATAATGTTGTGTAACAATAAATGTCCCAGTTTTGGTTAAACTAAAATCATAATTAAATGTTTATGTTTCATATTCTTGGCCGGTCAATATATTACTACATTAACATGCATCACTAAAGGAATCTTACATCACTATACTTTGATCTCTGCAGACAGAAAGGCAGTATTAGAGGCTTCACTTGAAAGAAAAGGGCATGTTAGCTTAGAATGCTTATAAGTAGAGATTTACTAGAAAAAATAAAAGCCAGAAGGTTAGATGGATGATTAAGTGAAAAATGTAAAGCTTATAAAACATATTTGCATTCTATCCAGTGAGTAATTATTTGTGATGTATTGGAACTATTTTAAATAACTATGAATTTGGATAATGAAACAACATACTTTGTCTTATAAGCGAACTGCATTTCACAAAGACTTCTTTGTCAGCTGCTGAAAGAAGAAATACTACTTGATCTACTTGCTTTGACTTCCAATAAGAAAGGAGCACACTTTTTTTCCTCAAATTATCATACCTGATGGTCTCATATGGGCGACTATATCCTGCTGGCATCTTTAGTAGATAACTAGGGGATATGACTACAGATCCAGAAAATCTATTAAAACCACACAGCTATGAATTTAAAAACTGACTCTATGCAAGACCTAAACCCTTCTCATGGAGATGTAACCCTTAAGTTATGTTAAAGGATAAGATACAGACACATATTTCAGAGAAATGCCAACAGATGTTAGCCTTAATGAATCTTGGTATAAATTGTTTCTGTTTTTTGCAAATATAATGCAAAATGACTTGTCTTATATTTCCACTTTCCAATCCAATTTTATGGTAACCACAAAAATAAAGGATCAGACTCTTATTACTTCAATATAAAGTTAAATGATTCTATTTTTGTTTCTTCACATCAAAAGCTTTTGGCAAATAGAATTACCATATTCTATTTCATTTATTGCAGAAACTTAAATTTCCCAATTTTCACATCAATGGAATTAAGGTACAATATTCTAGTCCTTGGTGATTCTTTCAATAATTGGTGTTAAACCTCATTACAACCATTATGACGAAAGGCTGTCCCTTGCCATTGTATCTCATTTATTTAATGTCATTATCTGCTGTCTTCTGAAAATCCATATTTTCTAAAATGTCATCACAATATTGTAAGGGTCTATGTTAAATCACTGAACACTTAAAAAAGCGAACGATGATTTATCAAACCCATGTAAGCGAAACCTTACAATCTCGAACGCTTAGAACAGCAATTTTTTTCCAAGGGAAAAAAATCGCTGCTCCATAAAAATAAAAAAATAAAAATTGTAAAACATTACATAGAGTGGAGGACTTTGCCCCCCACCCCACCCTACTTAAATATACCAACTCCGAGATCGCACTACAGTCACAAAAATGGCAAAGTAACAGAAGCAGCCAAGAGATTTCTTTCCTAGGGAAAGAATTTGTTTATATGCCATTTCGCTATTTTTGCCTTTTCGTGCTTTCAAGTTCGATCAAGATGCATTCGAAAGAATGTGTCTTTGATCATTTAATAGGCACCCACAAGTCTGAAATTATAAATTACACGCAAGATAAATTATATTACCACCATTGGAAAATATTTATCTCATTATTAATCACTCTCAGTTGACATCTGTGATACCTTCAAATAATATGGACTAAATGCTACTGAAAATATGTACATTTTAATGAGAACACTTACAATGTTCTGAAATTAACAAGGACTTCATAGATGATCCCAATAAATTTCCCTTTTTTCAGCATCAGTTTTTATGTGACCGTCTTTCCCTAAACATTTTAGCTCTTAAATTTTTTAGTATAATACATATTTATTTTTTTTGATACAGACAACAGAATAAATAAGCTTTTAGAGAATCTTATATTTCCAAAATAAACGTACTGACAATTAACCACTTCAGACATAAATGTCTAAAAACATTAGATTTTTATATTTATACTGTGATAATGAGTGCATATAGACATTTTATGGCAGCTTCATATAGACCCATTTCAACTTTAAGCCATGATTATAAATTGTTTATGTCTTTGCTGGCTAAGAGAATGGCAAAAGTGTTGCAAAAATTGATATGCACTGATGTGGTTTTGTGGTAGTCAAGCAAACATTTAACAACATTAATAGAACAATGATGATCCAGAGGGAATCAAAACGTAAGAAAATACTGTTGGTGGTGGGTTTTGGTACAGAGAAACCATTTTACAGAGTAAGCTAGAATTTTATGAGTTGGCAATGGAAGCATTTGCATTCCCTGGTACAATAATAAGGTTAATTAGGATGCTATATGAAGGATCAATGGCAAGAATTAAAGTGTGTGTGTGTGTGTGTGTGTGTGTGTGTGTGTGTGTGTGTGTGTGTGTTCCTCTCTGGTATGTTGCATCTGAACAGAGGAACCAGGCAGGAGTGTCCTCTTTCCCTTTTGTTAAGGATATGTGGGGAGAGACTAAAGAAAAGATAATACAAAAACTAGAAACTGTAAACTGTTTATGGATATGGATAGTAAGGTACTGACAGTGAAAATATTTTAGTCCCTTTAGCTATACATACAGGTTGGGCATCATTTTATCAAGAAGAGGAAAAGTTATGGACAATAATTAATAAAGATTTGAAGGAATATATCTGGGAGGGAAAGAGTTAGGAGGGATAAGTTGATCCTTCCAACATATCAAAGTGGTTTAGGATTATCTGACTTGAAGGGATATTTTACAGTTACACGCTCAAGGCTCATATACATAACACAAATAAAAAGTTATAATTTTAAGGGGAAAGGGGTGACGACTAAGCAGAAGAGAGTTCAAGAAATAAGGAGAGAGTGGGATTTTGAACACAGATCCTTATGGAGAATAATACCCACCATACAGAATATTACTCATAAAGTTGCAGAAATAAATCTAATGACTAAGTCAACACATGAATTGTGAAAAGAGATCTTGCCAACAGAGAAGGCTGCAAGTAGGGGATGCATAAAATAGGCAGGAGGGGGCTGGAATATACTGGTGAATACTGGCTAAGGAAAAAAGGTGCTGACAGCAAGTAACTAAAGAGGGGATAAGTAATAGTCTGAGATAACACAAAGACTGCAGGCAAGAGCTTCTTCTCAGGGATTAATATCAGAGTATAGGCGAACAGAAAGGGATATGGGAGTCCCAGGTGAAAGACCTGCTCTGTTAAGAGTTTTTAGTTGAATTTACAACAGAAGCTGCTGTTAAAAGAGATAACTGATAGGATATACAAACTATTGCATGACAGCTATAAGAATCAATCAGAGGAGTTAGAAAAGACTGGGAAGAGAGACTGGAAAAGCAATTTACAAGGGAACAATTGGAATACATATGTATGGTTCCCAAATATGCAACAAGGTCCAGACGGTTTAGGATTTTTGCTTGGAAGTGTTTGCATGGGTATTTGTATACCTCATGCAGTCTTCAAAGTATTTTTTCTCTAGGTAGATATCAAATGTTGATGATGGGGCAGGGAAGAAAAGAGGTAACTGGGAACATGTTTTTTGGTTATGTAATGAGTTGGCAAGCTTAAAAGAATCATTACACAGTACTCTGTCAGAAATGCTGGGAGAGCAAATGGCAGTAGCTAAGGATTTTGAGATTGGACAGAGGATCTAAACTGATTATACAGAGTAAGGGCTTACTATGGCCTATGTACTCTCTGGTGAGTTGATGCTCGGAACTTAATTTAGGCTGCACTTGTGTACTCCTAAATGACAATAAAATTTACTTTAACTCAAGTTTAATTATGTTGGCTGCTAAAAAAGGAAACACTGGAAAATGGAAATCAAAATCCAAACCAGCTGTATTGAACATACTGAATATTGTAAAAGAGAGAGATAAAAAACTGGAAGAGGACTCATTAGAAAAGAGAAGGAGCAAATTACATAAAAGTAAAAGGAATTTGTGGGAACAATACATGCAGAATCATGTACAGGAGGAAGAGGAGAGAGTTTTAAGAGAAGGCAAGAACTGAGTGATTTATGTAATGTCGGCGTGAACAATAGTTGTTATAAAGAAAGAAAACTTGCATAATGTGTTTAAATGGAAAAATGTTAATATGGTTTGTTTTCTTTTCTATTAATGTGTGTTTGCCAATGTTTTAAGTGATACTTAATAAAGATGTTAAAAATTTGAATTCTCTACTTACAGACTAAGCTGCTGAACAAATTAGATTTAAACATTTATATTTTAAACAAATTTCTTTGTCTAAGGGAATATTTTTGCAGATTGTTTACAAACAGTCCAAATATAATTTTAAATAGTAAAGTCATAACATCAGACCTTACTCTGTTAAAAAATAATTTCAGAATACATGGACTATCAGATACCACCATACAGACAAGAGAAACACAAATTTCCTGTAGGTCATACCTGTATGATAAACATAAGAACTCATTTTCTCCCTTGTCTAATGTTAAACAAGAAGTTACTACAAAAATGAATTTAGAGTTACTTCAGGTTCAAGAACACAATTTAAGAAGCATGCACCCTATCATTTTACTTTATATTACGGCACAAAGGATAAGCTACCCCTTCAGAGTTATTAACTTATTTTATGAATTTTGATTGACATTACTCCCTGTAAGGGCCAACAAATGAAACTGAAAGAAGCATGTTTAAAAATACTGGAACTATTCTCATGATCATTTACATATGGACCTGTTCTATGTACTCATGGACAATCCAAAGCCAAAACGAACATTGACTGTTTTGTCTGTACGTTATATATTTGGATGGTAATTCAAGGGTTAAATTTGTTTAATTGCCAGTGTGACTACATGGAGGGTTGGCTATTTAAGGAAGTTAATCGCATTGTACACATGACTCTGATGGTGCCTTTCAAAGGTGAAAGCGCTAAGTCGTGGTTTTAGATTGTGTGTGGAATGTTTTTATTACCTGAATTAAAATGGTTTGTTTTGGCCTTGGATTGTCCGTGGATTTATTTTTTATTTTGTACTTTTACTGTTTTACCTGTGTTTTGGTTACTGTTCTATGTACTGCTTTGGTCAAAAGTGTTTTCAGAACTAGATGTTTCCTTTCCTTCTGTTCACAATCTGTTCTCTGATTATATTTACTTTATATGTTAATTCTGTTTAAATTTATTTTTTTTTTCTCAAAAAATGTTTTATTAATTATATGAATAGCAAGACAATTAAAAGATTATACATAACAAGAAGGCATAAATGAACATATAACAATTCATCTAGTGATAACAACCTTCATGAGATTTTGATAAGTTACTTAGAAATAAAACATACACCATATGTACACTATATACAAGTTAGGCAACCTGAAAGAAAAAAAAAAAAAAAAAAAAAAAATATTTAACATTAACTATTTAATATGTTTAGAACCTTTTCTAACACAACCTTTCTAATAGCTTTTTTTTTTTGAACTTCCACCTAAGTATCTTTGAGCATCAATAAATTTAAAAGCCATTTTCTGGAAAGTAACCCATTTTAATTTAGAACGATCAATCCAATTTTGTATTATATAAAGTTTTAGTAATGAGCAAATAAAAATGATAACATGAACATCAACTTTTGAAAGATGAATCAATGGAATATGTAGAATAGCAAATTCCCACGTCAACGTGGATTTTTGATATCCCATTTTCTGCAGTCTGACTTTCAAAGATGTCCACAATCTGTGAGAAAAATGACAATACCATAGAATATGAAGGAGGTCTGCTTGGGGATGAGAACAGCATGAACACGAAGGGGACTTATTTGGGTTAAATTTGTTTAATTTGATTGGGGTAAAGTAGGCATCATTATTAATCATTAATTGTGTGTATGCTAATTTTTAAAAAGGATAAATTCCTTAGTGTGTCTAATAGCCAGGACTTTCTGAGATTCTGACAATTGGGAATTATAATTCAACCAAACATTAGATAAAAGACAGTTGTGGTCCATCATTAAAGAATTAATTAATTTATATGAGTTTGAGAGCATTTTATCAGATGATGAAAGTATTTTGATAATCGTGTTAAGGTTTTTCAATTGTGAGTCTATGGGGACCAGAGATACAAATTTGTTTTAATTATTGCTCTTAGTTGTGTAAGAATTGGTGAGTAATTCCAGTTTACTTTCAATAACTTACGCCAGTCAGATAAAGGCAAGTCAAGATATTTCAAAACATCTCCTACTTTTAGATTTTTAATTAAAGGATAGTTTGTTAAGTTCAAAAGTTTATTGTCCAATAATATATTTGGGTTTAGATGAATTGGCTGAACATGGTGCGAGATCTTTTCTAGTTTACACATTTTGAGTAAGGTTTGGAAATCTCTAATCGTTTGTTTAAATACTGTAGATATATTTTTAATAAATAAACTATCCAGAGAGATAAAGGGAATAGCTTCAGGATTTAAATTATTAGAAATGACATAATTATACCATAATTTTATCCATAAAGAGTGATTTGGATAAGAAGTGTTATTGAATTTAGAGATAGTAAGAAGTTTATTGGATGAGACAATCAAATAATAGAGATAAAGATTAGGTAAACCCAAACCTCCCTTGTCCTTCGAAAATGCCAATCTAGAATAGGAAATTCTAACATATTTAGGGAACCATATGAATTTTGCCAAAGCTTTATTTACAGACAAAAAAATTTTTTGAAATTATCTGATCAGATGATGAGAATTGGTAAAGAAATTTAGGCAGAATATTCATTTTAATAATGGCCACCCTTGAAAGAAACGAAAGGTTTAGATGCTTCCATCTGTCCATATCAGACAATATAGAGTTCCATAATTTATTAATATTATTTTGAAAGGAAGATTTATTATTGTGTTCTAAATTGATTCCTAAATATTTTATATTATAAGTAAACTGAAAATGATCGTCTGGAAACAAAAAAGATTTGTGTGCTAAATGATTTAAGGGAAAAATATGAGTTTTTGTAGAATTTAAAAGATAGTTGGAAACCAAAGAAAAATAATCAATAGAATTCATTATTTTTCTGTAATCAGATAATGGAGTTTGAAAGTAGATTACTAAATCATCCGCAAAAGCAGAGAAATGAATATTAGTATTAAGAATTCTAGGGATGTTATGAAAAGTATATTGAGTAATAAACAATAGCAAAGGTTCTAAGTAAATGCTGAAAAGAAAAGGGGACAATGGACAACCCTGTCTTGTTCCTTTAGTGATCTTTATCGGAGCAGAAAATTGACCATTAATGTATAGTCTAGTAAACATATTCTTGTATAAAACTTTTAAAAAATTTATAAAGAATAAGGGAATATTAAAACATAACATAGTTTGAAATAGAAAGTTCCAACATACTCTGTCAAAGGCATTTGATGCATCTATAATCAAAGCATATAGAGGGTTTGGATTTTTCTTAATGAGATGAAGTATAGTCTCTAAAGATAGAGTATTATCCCAAGCATGTCTCTGAGACATAAAACCTGATTGATCTGACGAGATAATTGAGGGTAAAATCCGTTTCAATCTGTTAGCCAGAATAGATGACAGAATCTTAATATCCACGTTAATTAAAGAAATGGGTCTATAATTTACTGGGTCAGATTTATCTTTATTATTTTTAGAATTAGAATGGTTTTGGATGTGTTCCAATGAATATCTGAGATATCATTAACTCTTATATGATTGTAAACTTTAAATAGAAAGGGAAGAACTACCAATTTGAAAGTTTTGAAAAATTCTGGAGTAAAACCATCAGGTCCCGGAGATTTACCCAATTTAAGATTATCTATTGAATCCGAGATTTCTTGTACCGATATAGGGGTAGAAAGTAGTTTTTGCTGATTATCATTAAGTTTAGGGAACTGCAAAGAGTCTAAAAAGAGTTTTGAGTGATTATCTTTAACAGAATTAGAAGAACCTGAATATAACTCAGTGTAAAGAGAGGTGAAAAGTTGAATAATCTCTTCATCAGTATTATATAATCTGTTATTATAAGATAAAGATGTAATATAGTTAACTTTAATAATTCTCGCTAACAATTTAGATGGAACCTGGGCCCACTCTGAATATGAAGCAAGTAGCTTTTGTTCAGCTAAGGAGAGGTTATTTTGGTGAAGCAGAATTAAATCTTTCTGACAATCAAAAATTTGTTTTTCTAAAGTAGCATCATAGTTCAGACTAAGATGATTTTCCAATGAAGAAATTCTTGATTTTAAGAATTCCTCTTTCTTAAAGTATTGTTTTTTGAAAAAAGCAGCTTTACTAATAAATAAACCTCTTAATCTTGCTTTACATGCAGCCCATTGTATGTCATAAGGAATGTCTGATGATTCAAGACTATTCACCATTTCATTTAGGATTTCTGAAGCTTGTTTGCAAATATCTTCATTTGACAATAAGTTATTATTTAAGGTCCACTTATTAAACATAGTTTTATTTTTGATATTGGGTTTTATGTTCAATTTTAGTGAAATTCTTGAGTGATCCGAAAAGAATCTGGGTTCTGTAGTAAAGTCCACAATATATTTTGAAATATAATCTGAAATTAGAAAGAAGTCTAATCTGGACCACGAATGATAGCACTTAGAATAATAAGTATATATATCATTCTTGTTTATATTTTTAACAGTGGAGGGGATCTATTAAATTATATTCTGTCATCAAATCATTTATAGCCAGAGTAGATTGAAGATTATAGGTGACAGTGGAGCGGGAACGATCAATTACAGGGTTTATAACTGCATGCCAGTCACCACCCACTATAATATGATGATCCTTATAGGATGCAAGAATATTGTAAATTTTAAAATGAACAAATGTTGTGAATTACATGGGCCATATAGATTTAAAATTAATAAGGGTTTGTCCAAACCAGCAATAGAAGCGGTAAATAAGCACCACCTCCCTCATCATCAAATTTCTCATCAATAATATTCCCAATGAATTTTTGTTTAATGATTATAGCTACACCTCTGGAGTTAGATGAGTCACCTGAAGCTATAATCTTTTTGATCCATTTTTTTTTAACTCTTTATTCAATCAATACGTGAAATATGGGTCTCTTGAATAAAACAAATGTTAGCCTGTGATTTAAAGATCATATGAAATAATAGTGACTTTTTCGCTTTATCTTGAATGCCTCTAACATTCCAAGAATCTAAAATTATGTCAACAGGCATATTCTACAAGTATAATCATTATTGATGCTATAAAAGTGAACTCAAGGTGCAAATCCAACACAACATTAAAAAGAAGAAGAAAAAAAAAAAGAAAAAACAGTCTTTAAGTATTCAAGCAAGTCATCAAATAACATTTGTTGAAAAAAAAGAAAAAAGTTTTTTTAAGAACCATGAAATGTATAATAATAACCTTTATCCTAACCCTAGTGCCTACCCACCAATCCCCCTGTGATAAAGGAAGAGCAGAAGAACATGAAAAAAACATTGTAATTATAGATAATAATAACCTCAAGTTAGAATACAAATTACTCAAAGGAAGCCTAACATAACATAAAGTCCGAGTAATACTACTAAAAATATATACAAAATTAACTAATTTCAAGTCGTCCAACATGCTTAATCCCTACTTCTAATACTAATCTAAAGCTCCTATCCTTAAATTGAAATTTATAGTGATTAAATGTATTTCCTCAAGTATTTCAAGAGAAAGAGAAACAAGTAAATAATAAATAAATCACACTCTGCTTAACTAGAACACTCTATCATAAGAAGTAATACAATTAAAACTGAAAGATATGTAAGATAACATATATAAGTATAACAAAACCAACTGGTAACATTATAATATAAGTAAATAAGCATAGCATTACTGAACTAAAGATAATAGTCATGCACTATCTACTGAACCTTCTTTAGTACTTTAGTGATAATTTCATTAATCAACATGACCATTAGTATGATAAAAGCACTAATACCTGTAGAATGAGTATTTAGTTATAGTTCAAATAAAGCAAAAACAACTACCAAGCAACTATATCTCAAAATGAAAAACAATTCAGTCTGGAGATGCATCTATTAACTAGATAATAATAGTACAGGAACTATTCAAAATGAAATATTATAAGCTGTAAGGTTTTAACACTAGTTAATATACATGAATAAAGTATAATTATATTATTAAATAGTAACTTAAACAGCATCATATATATTGGACTGAATGTACAACAATGTGCATACATATAATTTTAAATCTACTTTTGAATATTTTACTAATGACTCTGTTAGGTTATGTAGCCATACTATTCTTCTAAGCTATAGATGTAACATAGCAAAACAGCATGAAAAGACAAGGCTTTTAAAGTAAACATTTTGAACATCTAATTAAAACAGAAACAAGCAAGCTAAATGCAGTAAATCTAAGGGCTTAAATATATACAGGTAGATTCAGCTAATCATATTAAAGATAGTTATTTCAAACCTTTCAAATAAGTAAAGGCTTTCTTAAACATAAACTACTAATCATAAATATCACATCCAGCCTCTGAGAAGAGAGAGAGCAGAGAATAGAAAGAACATGAAACTTTCATATGAACAGGTATACTTTGTAACATTTGTCAAATTAAACACTTCAGTATAATATAAAATATTGTATGAAAAAATATTCTGAATAGGAAAATATGTTCATTTCTTTACACATCCTTTAGAATTTTAATATATAAAACTAACCTGATCATTTGTTTCCAGAAACATTTTCACTCTGCTTTATGAAAGTAGCAGCTTGCTTTGAAGTCATGCAGACACACTAAAAGTCACTGAATATATTATGTGACATGAATCTGTTTAAATTTAAAAGCAACCTTCATTTATGAAGAGAAAACACTTTAAATAATAGCCAGATCTATTAAAAAGTTAGTGCTATTGAATACTTGTTGAAAACAAGCAGACTTGTGTATTTGAAACTGTCCTTCTTTCCTCACAAATGATGACATCACCATCCATCTCAGAGAGACTGTAGTGTGCGCATGTTCATGCAGAGCATCAGCTGGAACTCTGAGGGGAAGATTTTCTTGCTAGAATGTTGAGATGGAATGTTTTTCCCTCCAAAAATCATTTAGCTTACACAGAAGGCTGTAACTCCAAAGCTTGTAGTAAAATTAACATATTATCTATTTACACAGCAAGCATATGTGAGAGAAAGAGAAAAAAGTAAATACAGGAATTTAAATGCTTCTATTAATCCACACAAATCTAACAAGCATATATCCTGTTTCTGCACACTGTCACACCAAATCCATCATGTGTAAATTACATGACAAGTTCTTAAGGTAATATAATTATGTCACACCAGAATTACAAATCATGTAACACAAATACTGTCAGATTAAAGAAAAGAAAAGATCAAACCTTATTGTAGTTCTTTAACAGTAGAATATTAAGATACAGTGTCAGGAAGCTTTTTAAATGTTTTAAGAAAAATGTCTTTTGCATCTTTAGGATCTGAACATACAAATCTTTTGTCATTAGCTGTGAAAGACAAGGTATTAGGATATGCCATTCGAAATCTAATCCCTCTTTTTATCAAGTCAGCACAATAGGGGGCTAGTTTTTGTCTATTTAGTTTGATCTGTGCAGGAAGATCTTGGGAAAATGATAGTTTGTGAGACTTCCATATGAATTGTTTCTTTGTTTTAGCAGTTTCTAGGATCTGGAAAGTGTCTTGAAAGTTTAGTAACTTAGTATAAATTAACCTTGGTGTGGAAGAATCTTGCTTTGTACGCAGTGCTCTGTGTGCTCTCTCTACAATTAAAGATTTTGAAGAAGCTTCACAATTTAACAGTGTTTCAAAGATATTTTTAGTCACAGATAACAAGTTTTTATTGTCATAAGATTCAGGTAAACCACGAATAATGATGTTATTTCTTGACTCCTGGCTTCCAGATCCAATATTTTAGCTTGTAAATCTGAAACAGTTTTATCTCTAGATTTAAAGTCACTTTCCAATAAGTCTGTTTTAACCTCCAAAGCTAAGATTTTATTTTCAATAGTAACAATACTATCGTTTATTTGCTTTAAAGATTTACTAAAGTCTGCAAACTGTTCTGAAAAGTTTTGTATAGCACTTTGGATTGGTTTTAATGCTATTTTTAGTTCTTCTAAAAGGAAATTTGAGCCATTTAAATCTTTATTACTTACATTAAAAGTTTCTGTAGGTTGTCTAGATGATTTCAGTCTTTTTGAACCTGAATCTTTTTCAGGAGAGAGCATTGAAGTATATTTGGCCTTTGTAGGCTGAGTCTCCATGGAGTCAGATTTTGTAGCCATGCCCAGAAATGGAATGCAGTTAACAGGATACCAGGAACCAGGAACAGACTGGGGCAGTAGGAGTCCCAGCAGCAGAGAGACCAAGAATGTTCTGAGGTAAAATAAAACCCAGGATAATAATTCCAGAAGAAAAAATAATCCAAATGCGTAGAAAAAGATTTATAAAATCTTTTAGTATAAAAATTTGAGGAAAAAGGTTGATGTAAAGTTGTAAAAAAACCAAAAGTTAAATAGCTGTGAGGAGCTCAGAGAGTAAGGACTAGACTAGTCGGCGGCCATCTTGGAATCAATTCTGTTTAAATTTATGATTATTCATTCAGTAAAGAGATTTTCAAATAAGTGTCACACATATGTTCTTGGAAATAGTTATTTGGCAGAATACAGTGCACCCTTTGCCATTTGCCTCACTAGGCAAATGCAATAGCTGAACTGTCCTCAGCGGTTTCTCGCCAAAAAAGTACAGGGTATAGCCAACATGTCATATGCGGACCAATTAAAAACTCTATTATTGTATTCACTCTCCTACCGATTATTGGGGGGTGATCTATGCTGACATTCAAGGCAGTCTCTGACCCAGTCCTGATGGAAATGTTGCATATCCACAAAATTAACTGCAAGAGGGTTACCAGCTCCAGTGATCTAAACCTGATCTCTGGCACAAATAGATCATGATGGACAGACAGATATATGACCCAGAGATTGCTCCTCCTCTGCTACAGGCTTCCTCTTAACGTGAAGTAGAGCCATTCCCTGGCAATCTTCAAGAACAACCTGGACCAAAAGATTGCAAATCGGAAATTCACTCCTGGGATGGTACCCATGCCCTTATGGACAGAGGCAGCCTGTAAAAATTATCAAAACCCCTCTTGCTGACCTTTGTTATCTTCCCCTTAAGGACAGAAAATTGGGTAAAATCTGGGTAAAACTGGCTAGGCTTCTAAGGGCTGTTGAGCCATTAGCCTAGTAATCTCTTATGAACCTATAATATCTTGGAATGCCAGTCAGTACTACAAATGAAATCAGGCAATCTGGCAGTAAAGACATTGTATTAAGGCTCTGAACTGCTTCCTGTAGTCAAGGATAAGGGGTTTGACTGTTCCAAATCAAAAGACGCACACACACACACACACACACAAATAAATGCACAACACGGCTATGAAGAAAACTCAGTGGCAACTCCAATAGCCACAAATTATATACATCCAACAAAAGAGTGACTGTGGTAGGGTACTGCCTGTAAGGCACTGTGTTCTACAAACATCTACTGTTACATGTAAGTATGACTTACACAACTGTATTATGTTCAACAAACACACTGAGGATACCATGTGCAGGCGTTGCTTTTATGTTCTATGTTCACAAGGAGAATACGTGTGAAGTACCACATACTTGTACGTAGTAAAAGGTTTTGGTACACTGGCTGGATGTCTGGTTGCACTAGGTGGGGAATCCCTCATGTTATGAATACTGCAACAGTAGTATAAAAGGACATCTTTCTTGCTGTAGACAAGCACCTGAAATAGAAGTACAGGCAGCTGCATACAGATGTACCAGATAAAAATGGAGGTGGAAAACATAAAAGAATCCACTTTGGCCAAACCAAAAAGAAAGAGATGGCCTGCTCGTGTCGCCCCTGGGATTCTGGATACTGAGTAAGGATCTTGCCACCCCTATAGTGCCTTTTTTAGGCAAGGTTCAAATGACAAATTCACCACCGTAACAGGAACAGGCAAGCAAAAACTAAGGGTAATGCTACTCAATGCTAGAAGTCTAAATCTCAAAATGCACTCGCTCTAGGCACTCCTTAAAATGGAGAACATTGATATCTGTGCAGTGACTGAGATCTGGTTCAAGGCTCTAGAGAGCACCCCTGCATTACCAGGCTATAACTCATACCACACTTTTCGGCCATCTAACCTGGACCAGAACACCAAAGGTGGGGGTGTGTCCATGTTCATTAAGGATATCCACACCTCCAGGCTAGCAGCGCAGCATAATGCATCCGAGGTTATCCAAGTGCAACTAACTCTGGGCAAAACTTCAATCCAAACTGTAGCTTGCTACAGATCCCCCACCATGCCCCAGGATTCCCACTCCTCTTTTCTTGATATACTAGAAAATATTAGGGTTCTACCAAACACCCTAATAATGGGGGATTTCAACTACCACACCATTAAGTGGGAAAACTACTCATGTACCAACTCCTTTGCTCAACGCTTTCTGGAATTCATAAATTCCAATGCCTTGGATCAACTTATCCATACCCCAACCAGGGGAAACAATATCCTAGACCTAGTCATTACCGACATGAGTGACCGGTGTTCCACACCTGAAGTCAACTCCTCGTTGGTCAGATCCGACCATAAGCTTATCACCCTAGATATCCACATCCCGCCCCCACCCACCATTAAAGAAACCACGGTAAAACATTTCTCCAAAGCCAACTTCATGCTTCTTAAGATAGAAGTGGCGAACTTCATGACACCCATGCAGATGGACAATACAGTTATGACTGCTGAATCCTACACAAATGCACTCTATAAGCACTTATGCAAGTGCATACTATCCCAAACAGAACCAAGACACTATCCTCCAAAACAAAGAATCTAATCTGGTGGTCCCCTGCCATAAACAAACTCTATAACAGAAGGAAGAAACTGTTGCAAAAGAGAGTAAAATTCCATGAGTGGAGGATCTCCCTGGTCAGCCTCAGTAAGAAGCTGAGATCCCTTATAAGATCCTCCAAAGCTAGCTATGAAAACAAAATCACCACTGATTCTAAAGGCAACCACAAAACATTCTATAGCCACGTCAAGAATCTCAATGGAAACACCCAGATCTGCTCTGAGTTACAGCACAACGGCACGGAAATTACAGAACCAACTGATATTGCCAGCATCCTGGCAGATAGGTTCAGTGTTAACCTTACCCCCCCTCATCCCCTAAAGGGCCCATATATATACAGGAAGAATGCAGAGTCCCTGTAATCACATCTATGCAGGTAAAAGCTACACTCTCTAAAACCAAAAACACAGCATCCATGGGAATGGATAACATCCCAGGCTGCGTTTTACATGAACTTCAGAATGAACTGGCTCACCACCTAAGCACCATGTTCAATCATAGTCTCACGTCAGGCTTTGTGCCCACTGAATGGTGCACAGCAACAGTTATTTCACTCCACAAACGGGGAGCCATCACTGATCCTGGGAACTATCACCCTATTAGCCTGATGAGCCTGGTCTGCAAAAAACTCATAAACAAAGACATTGGTAACTTCCAAACTCTGGACCCCACCCAGTTCGGGTTTGTGAAAGGCAGATCATGCCTTCTGAACCTGATCGATTTCTTTGAGGCAGTCACCAAAGCCGTAGATGAGGGTAAGGTGGCTCACACAGCCTACCTTGACCTCACCAAGGCTTTCAACACCATCCCCCATTCTAGAATTATAGCTAAACTCACTAAACTAGGTATAAATCTCTACTTCACAAGATGGGTTGCCAAATGGCTCACTGACAAGAACTCTTGAAATCTGACTTCAAACTAGTGACAAGTGGAGTACCACAGGGTTCAGTCCTGGGACCTCTCCTGTTTGGTATCGATTTCTCTGAAGTATAGGCTAACAAAGAAGGCCTCTGGCTAACGAAGTTCACAGATGACTACAAACTAGGAGCCATAGTCAAGTCCCCAAATGATGTGGACATCCTACAGAAGGGCCTCACTGTGACATATGCCTGGTGTTAGAGGCATAGCCTCAAGCTCAATGTCAAAATGTGCACTGTCATCCCCTTTGGTAAAAACTCTGTACCCATGAACTACCACATAAATGGCAGTCTGCTTAATGCCGAATGTGTGATAAGAGACCTTAGGACCCAGGTAGACAGTAGTCTCTCCTTTGATAATCACATCGCCACAGTAGTCTGGAAATCCTTCTATGTGGCACACCTCATCACAAAAGGGTTCTTATCCAGGAAAAAAAGAGTTTATTGTTCCCCTCTACTTGGCATTCATTAGACCCATTATAGAGTACAATGCCCCTTTTGGAATGTACCTCACAAGACATCTGCAGCAGCTGGAAAGGCCACAGAAGTATCTCACAAAGAGGATTACTGACCTCAAACAGATGCCCTACACTGACCATCTCAAAAAAACTCCAGCTTTACTCTGTAGCATATCGCCTACTCCAAGGAGATCTCTGCCTAACATATAAAGCTATGTTAAACCCAGACCTGTTGGACATGCTACACCTAAAGAAATCCTCCGAACTACACGCCCTAGGGGACTAAACCTTGTCACCACAATAAACAGGACATGCTGGAGGGATAGATTCCTGTCTCACAGACTTCCTATATTCTGGAAGAAGCTACCCATCTATGGCAAGCAAAGTTCCACATTAGCACTCTTCAAGAAAAATCTTGATGAGTGAATGGGAAATAGGAAATATATCCTGGGGATCACTTCTGTGGCTCTGCTCGACAGGGGCACAGGAAATTAACTTTCTTGGGTGGCGTAAGCCAGGGAACTATGTTGGCTAGGCTTACTTAGGCCTTTGGGTTAATAGCCTAGTACCTACTTATGAAAAAGAAAAGGGGTAAAAGGAAGAGATCTAATACTGCAACAGTGATCAGATATCTAATGTTATGGTAAGTTTTGCGCAACTATACTATGTCCTTCCATAATCACTTCTTCATTTCTAATAACCTACAGGAGATTCCCAAAACTCTCCAAGAAAAGAGGATGAAGAAACCCTAAAGAGGGTTATGGTCCAAAAGATCTGGCAAAACTGAACAAGCAAACCCTGCTCCATTCTTAGAAAAACAGCAGTCTTGTAATGCTTTGTGAAAGTGCGAAAAGTCCAAGTAGCTGCTTCAATAGATTTGTAAACTTTTGAAGAAAGTCCCTGAAGATGCAGTAGCTATAGTGGAATGTGCCTTAACTGGAGCCAGAATATGCTTTCCATGGAAAGAGCAAAAAAAGAGATAGCCTTGGAAATCTAATTAGCAATTGCTTACTTAGAAACACGATCCTCGGCATTTCTGTTCCAGAAAGAAAGAAACAACTGATCAGTCTTCCAGTGAGCCTTTGTTTTGTCTAAATAGAACATGAGCTGCCTATGGAAATCCCAGGTCTATACTATACTCTACCATGAATTTTGAGGGAAAGAAAAAAAGGTAGGTGAATTAATGGTCTGATTCAAGGATAGCTCAATAATTACTTTTGGCATAAAAGGGGTAGCATGAAGATTAACCCTATTCTTATGAAAGATGAGAAAAGCTGGAAAAGCCATTAAGGCTTGAATTCTGAAACCAGCTCAGCAGAAGACAAAGCCACTAACAGCACAGATTTCCAAGTACAAAATGTAAGAGAAGCAGAGGCAGCAGGCTCACAAGGAGGTAAGGTAAGCTTTTCCAGAACACAGTTCAAATTCCATGAAGAAGCATATCCCTTCTTGGTAGTCTAACAAAGGACATATTTCAAAACCTGCTTCGCTTCATATCAAGCAGACAGTGCTCGGTCCAAAGGAAGACAAGCAGAAATGGCTGACACACAAGTTTTAACAGAAGATAATGCCAACCTAGCATTTAGAAATTCACACAAACAAACCAGAATATTAGGAATACCCCTCAGACAAGGGACATGATTCTGTGAATGGCACCAAAGAGAAAATGTCTTCAGTTTGGAGAGACAAGATTTTCTACTATTTAGTTTTCCAATCTCCTGTAAAACCTTAAGCACATTCACAGAGAACTGGTGCCTAAATGGAATTAAAATTTTATCACCCAAAGAGTTAGATTCAAAGTCTGTAGGCTTGGATGAATCAAGGAGCTTTTGTTCTGTGAAAGTAAGTCCATCCGTTGAGGTAATTTGTGATGACTGCCCCTAGTTAGATGAAGCAGAAGGGGAACCAATGCTGCTTGAGCCAAAAGGGAGTCAACCAACAAGATTTTTGGTTTATCCTTCAAGAGATTCAGAAGAACTTTTGAAATCAAAGGAACTGGAAAGAAATTGTAAAGGAACCTTTCTTCCTTCTCCACACCTGAGGCCGTGGTTGTCTTGAACAAAACAGTTTGAGCTGTCTGGTATGTATGGAGGCAAAAATATCTATATGAGGAGTACTCCATCAGTGGACAATGAACAGAAGGAACTCTGTGTTTAACATTCATTCACGAAGGTCTGCTCTGGATCTACTCAAGAGGTCTGCGACAGGTGGCAAGACTTGCCCCCCCACACTTGATGTACCACCTAACTGTAGCATTGTCTGGAGTCCAAGGATATTACACAGGCTTGAGAGTTAAAATAAGTGCCTTCATCTCCATTACACTGATGTGCACCTTTCTTTCCTTGTGGGACTAAACCTCTTGAACTCTGATGTCTTGTAATAAGCACCCCATAACAAATCTGATGCATCAGTGAACAGGGAAGAGGAAGTAAAAGCGGCATCCCCCAGATGGAGAGAAACCTGTTCTTTCCACCAGGAAATCTCCTCAATTAAAAGCAGAAGAGGAGTTTTAAAAGTCAATGGATGGCAATACTGAGCCCAAACCAACTGCAGATACCACAGTGCTTTCCCCAAATGGATTTTGACAAAAGGAACCATAGAATCACTGATGCCATTCAGCCCAGAGCTTTGAGAACGTCCCTTGCAGTTATTATATCCAAATAAAGAAGGTTCTTAAAGTAATCAATCAATACAATAACTTTGTCTATTGAAGTGAAATTGATATTGACATGGTATTGATTCTGCAACCCAGCAGAATCTAATCTTGGGATAGAATAAAGCAGCCTATGAAAAAATGAACCATTACAAAATGCAAATGAATTAGAAGAAGGCCTTGGATAGGAGCCTGAATAAGAAAATCACCTAAATAAGGAAATATCTGAATACCCTGAAGTCTGCGAAAGGCAATGACAGCACTTTGTGAATACCCTTGGGGCAGCTGAAAGAACAAAGTATAAAGTAAAAAAATTAAAAGTGATATGAAGACACACAAAAAAAAAGAATTTCCTGAAATGTGGACAAATAGGAATATGCAGAAAAGCATCCTTTAAATCTAACATTACCATGTATGTCTGGGGAAAAATCATTGGAAGCAATGGCTGAATGCTCAATATCGTGAAACTTGGAAACGTCAGAAAAAATGTTGAGGAAGGAGAGATCCAAAATAGTCCTTCAAGTACCTTCCTTTCTTTAAACCAGAAACATTCTTGAATAAAAACTGTCCTCTATAAGGAAGAAGGAATCCGATTTATTGTACCTTAAGAAAAAAAGACCTTGAAGAAGAGGCGGAATAAGATATGGCCTACAGCCAGCCATTTGTCACCTCTGTGGCTGATATCATAGGCAGGGTGTGTCTTTACTTGCTCAATGGTCAGGGCTTGCTGGTTGTGTGATTTAGCAACCTATACCAGGAGGCACTTCACATTACTGTAATGGGTATCTAGCTGTCGGTGCACTTTGACAGTCACCAGCATCCACAAGTGACACAACTGAACTAGCAGTTTCCACACTGTCATATTATGCATCATGATATATACCATAAAGAGATTACTGCAGCTCTCTGCTGCATACTGCAGTGCTCAGCTTAATGTGTCAAGGCAGCAGAAAGCAGTCTAAACAGCAGCGCCACACCATTATGTGTTTCTGCAGGGACTGTTTTGAATGCCATCTCTGTCACAGTATGGGGGGTTGCAGATAGGGGTCATTATTCACAGTTCAAAGCACATCTGGCATCACCTGTGACAACAGACACACCACTACATGTATGGTACATATTTATACTGCTCGGTGTAAACTGCTTGCAAACCATTACTTGCAATAGTCTTCTCTGTACATTATGCTGAATGTCTAGAAATTCCAGTCAGTATTACAATGGACATGATCCTACAAAAGCAAAGAACATTACACTACCTAACTATATAAACTACAAAACTAACAAATCCCAAGATATTTCAAACTCCATTAATACACTAATACAAAAACATTACCTGGCACCTTTAAAAATATTTCTAAAAGTCACTTCAGAACTGGAGTAGAAAAACACTCATGAGAAATCCCATATGTAATAACGAATGGAAACTATCTAAACCACTATTCAATAGACAAAGTATTTTACAAGATCCTACTAAATGGGTCTACATCATTTTGTTGAAATGACTACATGAACACCAATTTGTCGAACTTAATCCATCGAACGCTAATTCCATCGAATGTTCATTTAAGCAAAATTCTTCCCAGGGGAAAAAACTTGCTGGCCATCACAGGGAATTTGCCCCTTTCCCCACTGTAGTGTGATCTCAGAGTTGGTATGTTTAGTTGCGGGGGGGGGGGTGTAGCCCCCCACATGGGCGGGTTTTAAATAATGTGTTTTTTGTGGCAGTCTCTAGGTTGGCTGACTTTTTTTTTCACTGGGAAGAAATTCGCTTAAATGAACGTTTGATAGAATTAGCATTCAATGGCTTAAGTTCAATGAACTTAAGCCATTCAACGGGTAGTTGCTTCGACGAAATGATACAGACCCCCCACTAAACTGAAATGGAAATTTTACTTTAAACTAAAAATCAAAGAAATGTACGCAAATGGAATATATGGAGGCACCTAATCATGTTATGCAAGAAATCTTTTGCACTCTAAGATCTGGGAAGTCAGTTATGGGAGTGGGAGATGCATCACTCATCAAAAAACATTCCTTATTGATACTTTATGTATCACAATCCAGACCTTCATGCCATATAGCCCATATTTCACACACACATATTACACATACAAATATATAAATGTGTGTGAGCAGGTATATTCTGGAGCAGATGGTCACGTCTACTGTGCTACCACTGTCAAGACTAGCAGGTTTGCAAGATATGCTTCAATAGCAGCACAGTGGACTCAATACTGGCAGAGTACAGATATTTCATGCATCACAATTGAGACCATAATGACATGTAATCCATGTCTTACACACACACACACACACACACACACACACACACACACACACACACACACACACACACACACACACACACGTCTAAGCAGGTATTTTTGCAGCAGCATTTACAGAGGTCTGCAAGATATGATTTTGTAGCTGCACAGTGGATTCAATGTTGCTAGAGTACAGACCCTCATGCAATGTGATTTAAATTAGACACACACATGCACGCGCGCATGGGCTAAGGTATAAGTTTATGATCAGATGGTCATGTCTTCAGTGCTACCACCACTTAATACATTTGCAAGATATGCTACTATAGGAACACAGTGAAAGCAATATTTTTTAGTGCATATACCTACAAAGTAATTCAGATTTTGCATACATCTTTGGTGTGCTGCGTCTAAATTGTGTTACCACTGCTATTCATGTTATGCATTTCACATGCGTATGTAGAGAAAATCACCTACACAGTGCCCACTAACATCACTTTGGCATCTATACTACATGCAGTTGTCTACAAATTAGGTGTTCAGATTTTCCCCTACACTACTCCAACTACTTGCCTTACACAATGCAGACTATGTCTCTGAAGCTTTTACTTTGTTTTTCTCATTACAGCTCTTGTGATACCACAGATATTAGCTGCCCCTCACATACCCACTTGGTGCAGCTAGTTTACAAGTTGGAGTTTTGTATGACAGCTACGTAACACAAATGCTGTGTAGTTACATTAAAGTTGGATAGTGGCTTCTGTAGAATGCTGCATGCAACAGAGGGTTGGTGGCAGCTGTTCTGCTGTAATGCCTGCACACAACAGTTCATACCACTACTCCACATCTTGCCACGTGTGTTTGGAGCTATTCTGATGCTTGGAGAGACCAGAAGTACTTCCTGTACATAAGGATATTCCAGAGTATGGCTGGCTCTTACACAGTTACCTTTTTCATTACACAGAGACTAACATCAGTGATAAGTCCTAGTGTGATGAAAGGTGGCAGAAGACAACTGCTGCACTGTGATTAGCTCGGATTAGTCAGTTCTGATGCACACTGGGATGAAGCTCTGACTACATCTCATGTGACCAACTTTGATCATCAGGTAAAGCAGAAGTTTCTGAAGAGAGAAACAGGAAAGATGAGGCTATGTCTGGTCCCTCTCTCAGTGGACCGAGATTGACATGCAAGCCTGTGCTGCATGACCCATGCAAGGTTCTCAAGCAGAGACCCAATAACATATGGAAGTCCTTCTTATGGAGGAAGCAAAGCCTTTAAGGGATATGCCACTCATGGCAGAGGGTAACAACCCCTGCATTAGCAAACTGCACCATGCCTTCGATGTCTACAGACATGAACAGGAGAAACATACGTCCACAAAACAAAAACCTGATCCCATGTGTTGATGATGGTACCTCTTCAAGTGTACTCAACCCTTGACCTTAGGGGACAAAGAGACAATAGGACTCCTTGCTCTATCAGAATAAACGTATCAGTAGCACAGATGGCAGGAAGGCTCAATGGTCAGAGGGAGATCAGAGCAAAAAAGAAATGATCTGGGAGTCCATGTTTTTCTATCAAAAAGAATCTTATGCCAGGTGTTGGATAAATGCATGCAGACATGTCATTGCACCAAAAGTATCGGTATGGTTTTGCCATAATCCATGTGAGTGTAGTCCATGTGGGTGTGAAGGACCCAAGATGTACCACCCTGGACAATATGAAGAAAAACATGACACAGCTCTCAGACTATGTGTCCCAGGCCAGTATGAGCACAGCAGGAAGCAGCATTTTACTTTCTCTAAACATGATACCATAGTACCAACAAAAGATAACTGACTTTAATAACTGACATAGTTTTTGGTATCATTCCAAAGGCATACAATATTTATCTGCCTGTGAGGTTATGGTAAACAGATTATACTGCTTTGCCAGGGATGGTCTACATCTGTCCCCTTAGATTTTCAAACATTGGTTCAAACCTTCTCCATCCCCATAGTGACTTTTTTAGGCAGTGCCAATCTCATACATCTACCAGAATAGCTAAAACAACTCAGAATAATCTAAAGGTGCTACTGCTCAATGCCAGGAGTCAAAACAGGAAACTCTCCTCCCTGCAAGTTCTCCTCATCCTGCAGAATACAGACATCTGTGCAATTACCAAGACTTGATTTATAGCCCCAGAGATCACCCTAAGAGTGTAAAGCTATAATGACTTCCACACATTTAGACCAGCTACTGCACACCTAAGGTCTACATGTGGAGGAGTCTAAATTTACATCAAACACAAACCCACCTCAAGTCTGGTCAAACAATATGCAACACTTGAGATCCCCCACATTTTATTTACCATAGGTAAAGTCCTATACCACATCCTTGCAAGCTACAGGTCTTCCTCCATAACCCAGGAAGCCCATACCATGTACTTGAATGAGCTGGAGACGCTCCTCGTTCAACCAAACATGATATTCATGAGCAACTTTAACTACCCCATTATTAACTGGAAATCATGCATGACCTCAAACATGCAGGTCCAGAGATTCCTAGGCTTTGTTAACACAGCCTGGAATGGCTAGTCTGCACACCAAGCACAAATATCTTTGACCTGGTCCTCACAAACATGGGGGAATGATGCACTGCCCTAGTGTAAAGTCATAAATGGTCAGGTCAGACACCAGCTAACCCAGGAGCACTTAAAAACTATTCCAAGACTAACTACCTTCTATTAAGTGACAGTATCAAAATTCCAAGCCTGCCCTCTAAACCATGAGAATACAGCTGTCTATGAGGAATTACTCACAGAAACTGTGACACCCTCACTCTGGCCCAGTAATCAAGGACCCTGAATCCTCACCACTGACACTGGTTAGGGATGTTCACTTGGAATAAAAATAGATATACCCAGTATTTTTAGATGCAGCTCTCTGCATCAAGCACAATTTCCATTAAGAGCACACAGGTTACACACTCATTACGGGGTCTGGATTTCTCTATATGTCTCCCTCCAGGTCCCCAGTAAGACTCTCCATTGGCACAGCTATAGAGTTGAGACCTCAGCCGATTGTCCTATTCAAGTTCTCAAGCACCCACTCTATGAAACCAGTGCTTTGTGTCCCTGCTTACAAACATCTGACACACACATACCTGGGAAAGGCTGCCACAGATTTACTAGCTATGCCTCCTTCTGCCCAGACTATAAGATAGTAGTTACACTGTCACCACACACTCCAAAGCCAGCTAATCTAAGGCTCTTGCAAGGGTACCCAACTATACTGAGTGAAATTAATATTAATACAAATGGTACAGTGGCCAGAGCTGTCACCAAATTCACCAAATATAGATTATATATATATATATATATATATATATATATATATAAAGTACTCTTAGAGATTAAAATATTCTCTAAAAGACACAATAAAAAAGCCACAATACAATGTTTAAATATATTTAATAATAAATAAGAAAAGAAACATGAATTTTCAGCCCACCAGAATCTCTATTTAATCACAGACACCAGACAGGCATTGAGTCTAACAAATGAATAATGGTTATCCCTCCCCATAGTCTTACGGAACTATAGATCCATAAGTCTGACTAGTCTCATATGGAAGGCCATGGAAAGAATTATCACACATCTGATAACAATGGCATAGGAATCCAACAGAACCAGTTTGGTTCTGTCAAATGCAGGTCATGCTTACTTAAATTGGTTGACTTCTTCAAGATGGTCACTAAAACTATGGACAATGGCAAAACTGTGTATAAAACCTACCTCAACTTGGCCAAGGCAATCAAAACAGCACCTCATTTGATCACTGTAGACAAAGTTAACAAAATTAGGTATAAACCCATATGTTACCCAATAGATAGCCAGTTAGTTCACCAATAGGACATAAGAAGTTAGGATAGAGGAATCCATCTTCACAAAGAGGCCAGTCACTAGTGGAGTCCCACAGAGATCAGTCCTGGAGCTGCTCCATTTTGGCATGTATTCCTCTGAAGTCAAAGCAAATGTCAAGGGCTTCTGGCTGACCACGTCTGCAGATGACTGCAAAGTATGTGTGGTCACTGAATCCTCTAATTCAAAAATTCCCTTAAAGAGGGGTAATAGTACCCTCTGGAAAGGCAACCACTCCTAAAAATTATCACACTGATAACACACTCCCAAAAGTAGATCCAGTGGTCAGGGATCTGAGAATATATGTTGACAGTAACCTGACTTCTGACTTCTGACCACCAAGTGTCTACTGTGGTGAGAAATTCATTCTACGTTGCACAATTTATAATTAAGGGCATGGCATCCAGAGGTCCAAGGAGGTCATTGTTCTGCTGTACTCGGCTCTCATCAGACCAATCACTGAGTACAATGTACTCTTAAGCACTTACATGACCAGTCACTTGAACAGCTTGACAGACTACATAGGCTCCTCACAAAAAGAATATAGGGAGTAAACAACAAGTTGGAACTGGACAATCTCAAAGACAACCCCTGCACTTGATCTTCTACAGACTGTTGTGTGTCAGTCAACGCTTAGCCTACAAGGTATCCTCTGATCCCACACTGATGAATTCTAAAAAAAAGGGTCCGAATGGAGAGATATCAAATAAAAATTTGTGTTCATTAACACAACAGATTTATGAAAAAAAATATATATGAAAAAATATATAGACCAAGGAACCTTAGGCCATTTGGAAAAAGAAGCGATTGAGGAAGTGTGAAACTATAACGAAAATAATTTACAAGCTTTTGAAAGGTATAAAAAGAAATTTGGACACGGGAAAGAAAGAGAGATCTGATATGGTGCAATATTTATGCAAAGGAAAAAAACAAATTAATCAACACAAAAATGGCAGCCTCAAAGATATTCAAAGAGAATTACAGGCAAAGGCATCCACATAGAAAACTTCACAAGAAAAAAAAGATATTAGAAGAGAAATACAGGCAAAGGCATCCACATAGAAAATTTTACAATAAAAATGTAGAACGGAAGATTAGTAAGCAGAAGTTTAAAAAAAAAATAGAAGTTAAAGTTTGGAATACTTGCAAAGAGAAAAATTTAGTATTGCAAGTCTAGCGCAGGTTACGTCACAGCATGATACAACTAGTCCCCAAAGTAAGGAGAAACAGAAGGAGCAGGAGACATCTGAAGAAGAAATACGGACATGAGAAAGAAAGAAAGGTGCAATATGTATGCAAAGGAGAAAGCAAAACTAACTAATACAAAAAGAGCAACACCAAAAATATTTGAAGAGAAATATATATAGGCAAAGGCATCTGGACATGGAAAAATTTCCAATGCAAAAAATAAGAAAAAAGAGAGAAAAAGTAGAAAAGAGGATTATTAATAGAGAAGTTAAAGAAACAGAATCTGAGGTTATGGATTAGCTTCAAAGTGAAGCATTTACTGTAGAAAATCTAACACAGATAGCATCATAGCAGGATAGAGCAACGGGTCTCCAAATTAAGGAGAAATCAGTGGAGTGGGAAACATCTGATTAGTTGTCATATGAAGATACTTCGAGCCTTCCACAGGAAACCAGTAGAAATGTTCAGTTGTAGCTGCAAACCAAGGGAACGAACATGAAACTGTGGCAACTCTGATGCGTCAATGTTGTGGAGTGATAGGACAGTGAGTTCCCATATGAAAGAGCAACATATGTAATAAGATAAAACTGAAGAGAATGTGGCATAAGAAGATGATCTGGAATTTATTGTAGAATGCCTGCATAAAGTGGAGAACAATGTGCCCTCAGTTTAGAAGAAAATTATCTCAGAGAAGAGTTGCTTGATTTAATAGAGATGGATAGACATTAAGAGCAATGAAAGAAATAGACTACAGAAAGTCAATAAAAAGTCTGATAAAACAAATGAACATAGTAATTAGGACTGTCCACAGAGATTCATGAACTATAATAGAAGTAAATGTTTATTAGTAACAGTAAATATTACTTTGCTAAAGTCGTATCACAAAAACACAGGGTAGTAAAGGAACAGAAGGGGAGAAAATGAATGACATAATGGAAGTATTGAATAGAAAAACTATAAAGCAATTAAGACAAGAAGTGTCACTGTTAAAAGAGTATAGATGAGGGAAGAGATTACCAAAAATACTTTGACAGACGTGATAAAAGTAATGAGCAGCATCAAAACAGATCATGATCTATCGTGCACTATCGCAAATAATAAACTAAAAATATCAGCACAGGCAGAAAAACTTAGAATATACGCAGATAAAGATTAAGGGAAAATACAAAACAAGCAATTTACTGATGACCCAAAAAAGTTTTAGAGAGAACTGGGAAACAAGTGAAAAGGAATTGAAACACCACAAAAAAAAAGAAAAAACATAGATACAGTTTGGTGAAATATCTATGAAGATCTGATGGAACATAACACAGATGCTAAATGGATAAAAGACATAAAAGAAAGAATAAGAAGTTCAAATGTACAGCAAATGAAATGGGATGAAGTAATGGCCAGAGAGATTGAAACAAAAGCTCCTAACTGTAAAACCCCAGGCCCAGATTCAGTACCTAACTTCTGGCTAAAAGTATTAACATCTCTACATGAAGATTTAGCTATGAGTAAGAACTACTTACATGCGCACCCCGAACAGACACCAGCCTGGTTAACAGGAAAAACAATACTCCTACTTAAGCTACCCTAAAAACTATAGACCAATAACTAGCCTTCCAACGACATACAAACTATAAACTGGAATTGAAGCCGACAGAGTTTACAGTCATTTAGAAGAAAACTCAATTATGACAACAGAACAAAAGGGCAATAAAAGAAAGTAATATGAAACAATGGATCATTTGTTGTTAAATAAAGTTACAATGGAGAACTGTAAAAAGGGGAAGAATCTAAGTATGGCATGGATAGACTAAAAAAAAAAAGCATTTGACAGTATCCCATATTCACGGAAAAAAGAGTGACTAAATATATACAAGATACACCCTACATCGGTCGATTACATTACAGCAACCATAAAGCAATGGCAAACCATTCTGCAGTTAATTTATTTATTTATTTTTATTTAACATTTGTTGACCAGGAATGTCCGACTAGGTTCCACAGAGCCTGTTTTCAGCGGAGGCCCGGGGAGAAACGCTCCAGTTAAGCCATGATAAAGGACAAATTATCATTCCAGGGTTACAAATTCAAAAGGAGATATTCCAGGGTGACTCTGTCACCACTGGTCTTTAGTCTTGCCATTAAGCTGTCAACTTAACAGATTAGGTCATGGCTCCAATTTGGCTCCCAGAAAACAAAAAAGTTTAAAGACTTCTCATCTTTTTCTAGATAACTTAAAACTGTACAGTTCTTCAGATGAGGAACTGAAAGCACAATTGCAAGGGGTCAAAGCTTTTTCAGGGGATATAAGAATGTTATTTGGTCTTGATAAATGTGCAAAAGCAATGTTTAAAGCAGGAAAGTAACAGCATCAGGAAAATATCAGTTTGGGGCAGGAATGTGATATAAAAGAACTTGAGCGAGACAGAGTGTATAAATATTTGGGAACTGATGAAGGATCAACAATAAAACATGAACAAATCCAAATAAAACTTAGTAGGGAATGTTTTAGAAGACTTAAATTAATACTGAAAACAGCTCTGACATCTAGGAACAAAGTCCAAGCTATAAACCAATATGCTCTTCCTGTCCTAACTTACAGTTTTGGAGTGAATGACTAGCCCCAAAAGGATTTGGATAGGTTGGACAGAGAAAACAAGGATGCTTCATACTCATCAAATATTTATAAAAATCAGTGCATATCAAGACTATATATTTCTCGTTCTGTAGGAGGGATGGGCCTCCTTGAAATTGATTATATGTATAGATCTGCAGTCATGGGATTGCATACATATCTGGTGACCTCACAAGACCCAAATGTAGAGAAAGTTTTGAAACGTGAGGGGAATAAGTCTAAGATGACTTCCCTGCTAGTTTAGCAGAAGCATATCGTTGTCAATTGGGAATGGGAATCAAACCAGAAGTAGATAAAAATCAGGCAGCAACTGAATGTGCCACAAAACAAAAGAAAGAATATAAGGTGAAGGATCAGATAAGAAGGCAAGAAATGTGGAAAATGCATAAATATAACTGCAAGTATAGAAAACTCTTGGAACAACCTCATGTTAATCAGGATCAAATGCTGGAATGGTTAAGAAGAGGTGAATTTAAACAAAATGATGAAAGGTTAATATTGGTCGCCCAAGATAGTGGACTACATAGGGTCTATATTAGTACATCGAAGTATTACTACTTCGAATGTACTAATATCGAACCCTTTGCATCGAAAGCTGAAAATAGCGAAGCTGCAGAATATCGAATACTTTCCTAGGGAAAGTATTCGGTGGTCCGTTTCTGCAGCTTCGCTATTTCCTCAACTGTGGAGCGAAGGTTACGGACCGGGTTAAGGTAAGTGTGCGAATGAAGGTGAGTGTGCGATAGGGACCTTAGGGTTAGGTAGCGGGTAATGAGTGCGAGGTAGTTACGGACCTTAGGGTTAGGGTTGGGTTAAGGTAAGTGAATAGCTAGTAGTGTATGTATGGTTTTAGTGTAGGGTTTTGTGAAGTGTATGTGTGTGGATTATGTATTTTGTTGTGCTTGTGCTGTGTGTATGTTTGTTGGAACAGCAAATTTTTTCCCTGGGAAAATATTCGCTGTTCTGAGTGTTCAATGTTGTGGTGTTTCGAGTGAAATGGTTCGATATTAGAACATTCAATATAGTAATACTTCGATGTTCTAACATAGACCCGACTACATACACATTGGTTTACAAAGTCAATTGACCACGTGGGAGAAACAGACAAATGTAGGTTTTGTAAAACAGAACTGGAAACAGTCACACATCTTGTTGCTGGTCGTGATATACTAATGGCAGAAGACCTATACAGTGAAAGACATAATAATGTGGCAAGACTGACGCATTAGGGATTGTGCAAATATTATAATACTGAAGTAGCTGAAAAACACTGGAAACATGAGCCACAAAGCATTACAGAAAATGAAGTTTATACCACATGGGACTGCCCACTACCAACAGTTCAAAAAATAGATGCGATAAAACCAGATATAGCAGTCCATGAAAAGAAGACAAAAATAACATTGATCACTGAAATAGGCAGAAACAAGGGCAATGTGGAAGAAGGATACCCAGACAGTTCCAACAGTAGTTAGAGCAATGGGTCTTAACAAAACAGAATTTACAGTCGTACTTAGGTATATCTGTTACCGATACATGTAACTCCATAAAAATAGGCACATACAGGTGCTGCGAACAGCACTTCTGGCTAACATGAAAGACTGAAACAATACTAATTTCATGAACTTTAATCATACTTTGACTTAGGAATGGGTCCATTCCTGTCATGATATTAGAAACCCAAAAGACTTGGAGAAATTAAAAAAAAAGCGATGGATTTGTTGCACATCTGCAAAAAGAACAGTTGTGTAAAATCTTACCATAATTGTAGATGCCCTTCTCTTCACTGTTGCAGTATGCCTTACAATAGGGATCCCCTGCCAAGGGCAGCCTGATGTCTGGCCAGTATACCAAAGCCTTTAATTTGCTAAGGGTATGCCATATGCCACACAATGCTCCTCGCATAGCGTAGGGCATAAACATGACATCCAGACATACCATCCTCAGAACTGAGAGCCCCAGCAGGAACATCAGTCCAAGGAATAGAGAGGTAACATGCACATCCAGAAGGGAAAAGAGCCAGGGGAGGAGGGAGGGAGTGAATACTGCAACAGTGAGAAGGACAGCTACCTTTATGGTAAGAATTTACACAACTGTACTAGCAATATTCCTTACAATAGGGAGAGAACAAAAGCTCGGGAAGAAGAGAGGGAGGAGAAAGAACCAGCAGAGCCCACTAGGAACCCATGAAGAATGGCGCTAGCAAAACCAGCTCTACCCCTGGATATCACATCCAAGTTACAGTGTTTGTTAAAAGCATGCACAGAAGTCCAGGTAGCTGCCTCAAGAATAGAGTTAGTATCTAAACCCTTGAAAAAAAGCACCAGAAGAAGCCAAAGCCCTAGCAGAATAATCCTTAACAGAAGGAAGGCTCTTCCATGAAAATAACAACAAAAAGAAATGGTAGATATCCATGAAGAAATAGTTTGCCTGGAAACAGCCAATCCTAACAATCTCGGATTAAAGAAAAAAAAGTTGATTGATTTGCAAAAAGTTTTGGTCTTATCTAAATAAAATCTGAGTTGTCTATGCACATCTAAATTGCAAAACCTTCTTACTAGCAGATTGCAGAGAAGAGAAAAAAGTGGGCAAATTAATAATATACTGATTAAGAGACAACTCATTCACTACTTTGGGCATAAAAGAAGGATTAATATGAAGGGACACCCCGTCCTTATGAAAAACTAAAAAAGGAGAAGCAGCCATAAGGGCTTGAAGCTCAGACATCCGTCTGACAGACGTATGGGCCAACAGAAGAACGGTCTTCCAAGAACAATGCTACAAGGAAGCTGAAGCCACAGATGCAAAAGGAGCCTGGGTCAATTTCTCCAAAACAAAATTAAGATCCCAAGAAGGACAGCCAGGCTTCCTGTGAGGTCTAATATGAAGGATGCCTTTAAGAAACTGTTCAGCCTCAAATCTAGAGGCTAAAGGGGGTGTTCAAGGTACACTAGTAGAAACAGCTGACAAGTGGGCTTAGAAGAATATGCCAACCCAGCATTCAGCAGTTCACACAGGAAAGAGAGAATAAAATGAATATCCACAGAAAGTGGATCCAGGTTATGAGAAAGATAACAAACAGAAAACCTCTTCCATTTGGATAAGCAGGATTTCCTAGTAGTGGGTTTCCTGGCCTCCAGCACGCCCCTAAGCACGTCCTCAGAAAAAAAGGTATCTATATGGAATCCAAATCCTATCACCTGCAGTATCAGTTGAAGAGTGGAAAGGTGGGGATGGATGTGAGATCCCTTGTCTTGTGTGAGTAGGTCCACCCTGTGAGGTAACGTGTGATGACTGTCCTTGCAGAAGAAGAGGGAACCAATACTGTCTGGGCCAAAGGGGAGTCACCAGTATGATTTTGGGAGCATCCTGCTTTACCTTAAACAGGACTTTTAGAATGACAGGAAGGCATAAACAAACTTCCACTTCCAGGAAAAAAGAGAGGGTGTCCACCTTCCAGGCTAAAGGACATGGAGCTCTGGCACAAAAACGAGGAAGCTGTCTGTTTAAAGGGGAGGCAAATATATCTACTTGAGGAGTACCCCACTTGTGAACAATGTCCAGAAATGCATCCCTGTGAAGCAACCACTTGTGGGACTGTGATATGGACCTGCTCAGAGTCTGCCACAATGTTCTGACCTGAGGAAATGTAAACTACCTGAAGCATCACTTGATACTGGACAACTTGCTTCCACAATTGAAATGCTAAGCTGCAAAGGAGATAAGATCTTGTCCCTCCTTGCTTGTTGACATACCACATCACTGTGATATTGTCTGTAGGTACCTTGAAGGGCCCCAGAGTGAAGAGGATGAAATGCTTGAAGGGTCAGCAGAAGAGCTCTCATCTCTTTGACACCGATTTGTTGAAGCGACTTTTAGACAGCAGAAGGAAGCCCCCATCCCATGTCTGAAGTGTTGGTGAACAACTCCTGAGAGGGGGAGTGGAGTTCGAAAAGGAAGCCCTGGATTGAGTGACAACTGGCAAATCCACCACTGAATTTCCAGCTTGAGGCATGGAAGAAGGGGGAGACTATGAAAGCTAGAGGATAAGAGTGCTGAACCCAAACTGACTTTAGAAACCACTGAAGCTTTCTCATGTGGCATTTGGCAAAAGGGAGCATAAGAATGGTGGAGGCCATGAAACCCAGATCTCTCAGAAATCCCCTGGCTAAAAATGAGGCCAGAGGAAGAAGGGATTGAAAGAAAGCAATGACAGCTAAGGCCTTGGGAAGACGCAGAGATGCTAGCATTGGAACAGTCCGGATCCTGCAAACCAGAAAAACAATCCTGTGAAGGAGTCAGGAAGGACTTCTGGAAATTGATAGTGAACCCCAGACTTCTCATGAAAGAAATGGCAAAGTGAAGATGCTGCAGTAGGATGTCTGGAGAGGAGGCCTGAAAAAGTAGGTTGTCTAGGGAGGGAAAGACCTATAACCCACTAAGCCTGCAAAAAGGAATCACAGGAGTGAGGCATTTGGTGAATACCCTTGGGGCAACAGAGAGGCCAAAGAGCAAAGCAGAGAACAAAAAATACCAGGAAGCAACAAAGAAATGTAAAACCTTTCTGAAAAGGGGATGAATAGGGATGTGAATATAAGCATCCTTGAGGTCCAGAGAAACTAGAAAAGCATGAGGAAGCAGCAGAGGAAACCAAGTCTGAAAGGACAACATCCAAAAGGAAGGGACCTTCAAAAAGATGTTCAGGTAGGAGAGATCCAAAATGGGTCTCCAAGTGCCCCTTTATTGGGGGCCAAGAACATTCTGGAATAAAACCCTTTCCCCCTTTGAGAAACTGAAACTTCCTGAATGGTTCAATGAGTCAAGAGACCCTGAAGCACCTCTGGAAAATGGCTAACTGTTCCTGAAGGGGTTGAGGAATGCCCATGAAAGGGGGAAAATATTTCCAGACCATGTAGTACCCTTGGCGAATAATGGAAAGAACCCAGGAATCTTAAGTAATCTTTAACCAAACAATAAGGGACAGGGAAAGATGAAGAGGATAGTCAGACAACACCTGGTTTGTCAAAAGGGAGATTTCTGGGCTAAAGCAATCTTAGAAGCCTTCGCAAAAGGAGCTTTTCTACCACCCTTCTTATGTTTGGGGGAGGGTGAGACTGCCTAAGAAAGTACAGTTGTGTACACTTACCATAAATGTAAATGTTCGAGTGTATTCCCTATTGCAGTCATCACACTTGGGTTATCTGCCTGCAGGTAGCCCTCAGTCGGCCTGAATACCAGAGTCTTGGGATTTCTGCATCGGATGCCGTTGCCTCTTCCATGACGTCAGGACATCAGGGGTATAAAACATGCAGGCAATGCCATTACATCAGTTTTTCTTGCCCCAGATGTCAGGAGCCCCCAAAATAGGGAGCAATTACATGGTATGGAACACCTCCAGTAAAAAGTAAACATCATAACCATAAGATATGGCCAAAAAGAGAATACGCAGAAAGTCTAGAAAAGTCAGGGGGCTGGAGGGAGGGTAACCTGGACTGCAACAGTGAATACACTTGAACATCTACATTTATGGTAAGTGTACACAACTGTACTATGTTCTTCGTGCTTCACTGTTGCAGTCATCACACTAGGGTCGATTCCCAAAGCTGAGTAAGGGTGGAGGCAGTCAAGAAGTATTATGGCTGACTAGCAGGCCTTGTAAGACTGCTGTGGCAAATCCAGTTCTGGATTTAGAAAGGACAGATAAGTGGCAATGCTTGGTGAAGGTGTGTACATAACTCTAGGTTGCAGCTTCCAGGATGTCCCTGGTAAGGACTCCCCTGAGAAATGTTGTAGAAGTTGAGGTAGCCCTAGTGGAATGAGTTCTGATCCCCTGTGGGGTAGGTTTTTCCATGGTGTTAGTAGCAGAAAAGAATGCAGTGTGCTATCCACTTTGAAATGGTTTGCTTTGAAATGGCCTTGCCCTCTGCCCTTGTAGGAAAGCTGACTAGCAGCTGGTCAGATTTTCTGAAAGGCTTAGTCCTGTCAAGGCAGAACCTGAGCTGTCTGTGCACGTCCAAGGAGTGCAGGATCCTCCTCCCTTTATTCTGAGGGTCAGAGAAAAAGGTTGGTAAATGGATGGATTAGTTTAAGGCCACACTTGATGCCACCTTGGGCATAAATGATGGGCTAGTCCTAATGAAGACCCTGTCAGCCTGGAAAATAATGAAGGGTGCCACAGCCATTAGTGCCTGTAACCCCGACACTCTTCTTGCTGAAGTGATGGCTAGAAGTAAGGCTGTTTTCCAAGAGAGGAATTTTAACTCTGCTTTAGCAGCAGGTTCAAAAGGGGGAAGTGTGAGCTTCTCTAGTACAAAGAAAAGGTCCCAGGCAGGGGTGGGACCTCTCCTCGGGGGTCTTAAATTGTTAGCTCCTCTCAGGAACTGTTTGATCAGAGGGTGAGAAAAGAGCGGTGGCTCCGTATTGTAATGAGCAGAGATGGCCAAGGCATGAATCTTAACTGATGTGAAGGAAAGGCCTTTGTGGAGCAGCTCTGTTAGGTAATCCAGAATTTGAGATAAGGAGGGCACGGCTGTGCCCCTTCCTAGATACTGGCTCCAAGAACATATCTTTTCCACTTTTCTGAATACGATTTCCTAGTACTAGGCCTTCTGGCCTCAAGGATGATGTCCAGCACCTGTTAGCTTAGGGTTGCTGGTGTTGTGTTCAGGGAAAAAAACAGGCTGCAAGGTTCAGTGTTTGCAGCTGAGGATGCAAAATCTGTCCCTCCTGCTTAAACAGCAAGAAGGGGGTCTGATGCAGGCGCCAGGGTGACACTGCTGTCAGACTGCGTAGGAGTGGGTACCAGTGCTGGCAAGGCCAGTCTGGGGCAATAAGGACTGTCCTTGGTCTGTCCTGCTTGATCTTGAGTAGTACTTTTGAGAGGAGGGGAAGAGGGGGAAAGTCATAAATTGATAGGAATCCCATCTGGGAAGTTGTGTGCAAGTTTGCTCCCAGGAATACAATCTTTTGGCTGGGCACCAGATGTGATTTCTTTTCGTTGATGGTGTACCCCAGAGAAGTTAAAAGTCTCTTTATGAATGCCAGGTGCTGAAGTAGCAATTCCTGACTATTCGCCTGAATCAGGCCATCGTCCAAGTATGGGTAAATTTGAATATTTCTCTGCCTGCAGCATGCAATGGCAGGAGCCAGGCACTTTGTGAATAACCTGGGTGCAGTAGATAAGCCAAAGGGCAAGTGCAAAGAATTGAAAGTGAATAGAGCCTGCCCTGAAACGTAGATATTTCCTGCAAGATTCCCTTGTGGGGATGTGCAGTTAAGCTTCTTTTAAGTCTATGGTGGCTAACCAGGAGTCCTTGGCTAGCATAGGAAGCAGCTGTTGTAATGTAAGCCTTTTGAATTTTGGGACCACCAGGGAGGTGTTGAGAATGGACAGATCCAAGACAGAGCGCCATGAGCTCTCTTTTCTGGGCACCAGGAACAGTCTGGAATAGAAACCCTGTTCCCTTTGCTCAATTGTAACAGATTGAATAACCCTGATACTGAGAAGAGAAAGTACTTGCTTTTCCGCCTCTGCCCAATGGTTTGGAGGAAGGTCTGGCGCCCTGTTTGGGGTTGGCAGTGACTGGAAGTAGAATCTGTATCCCTGGGATACAATGCTTAGGACCCATTGGTCTTGGGTAATGGACATCCCATATTTTAGCATGCACGGTGAGTTTTCCTCCTAGGGGTGGAAGTACTTGGGCACGGCTGGGAAGAACGATAGACAAGTCACTGTGAACTTTTCCATAAGGGGGTGGCTTACCACTCCCGGTTTTAGAGGTGGGAGCACTCCATTGGTTACATCTATGCATACCCTGAGACTGTAGTCTTGGTGGTCTGTTGCCCCTGGGTTTGGACTGAGGAGGGCTGGGAGGGACTGGAAAAACAGTTTTTAGAAGGCCAATGTCTACTGAATCTAGGTGGCTGTACCTGTAAGAAATCTGTAACAGCTTGCATAGATTTAGCTTTTCCTCCATCTTTTTAAGAACTTCTTCTGCTTTTGTGTCAAACAAGCGTCCCTGGTTCAATGGAGCATCTAGCAATTTTGCTTTGACATGGTCTGGCAGGATTTGTTTCTTCAGCCATGCATGTTTTCTCAGTACAGACCCAGTGACAGCAGCCCTGCAAGATGCTTCTAAGGCATCAAAACCACCCTGCATAATATGTTTACTAACTTGGTTTGCAGAATGCATTAACTCTTGTAACTCTTTATTCTCTGCACAATCTGGAAGAAACAACATTTTTTTGTTTAATTAGTTCCATGATATGCTGCTGATACATCAACAATTTAAAGCCCTTATGGCAAGAGTTGCAGAAGTGTATACCTTCTTACCCCATCTGTCTAAAGCTCTAGAATCCCTGGTGACACAGTAAGAATGAAAATCTCTATGAGATATTTGCTTTCCACAGGCAAGACAATTATTAACTTTTTCTGACATTGGTTAGAGCAAGAAAAAAGGATCCCCAACGGGGTACTTATCTTTCCGAAGACTTCAGGTCTGAAACTCGAAAAAAATAAAAATTTCAGGAGGCGGACGACCGGCACTTGCAAACTGCTTCAGCTTCGGACATTGCACGGCAAGAAAAACTGATGTAATGGCATCGGCTGCATGTTTTATACTTCTGACGTCATGGAAGAGGTGATGGCATCTGACACAGAAATCCCACAACTCTGGTATTCGGGCCGACTGAGGGCTACCTGCATGCAGATAACCCAAGTGTGATGACTGCAACAGTGAAACATGAAGAACATCAAAGGGTGGCTTATTAGGGTAATTCCTTTAGCACTTAGGTACAGAAGAAACAAAAATATATTTTAAATGCTGTAAGGACTTACCCTTTTCCTGTAGGGACCTAAACAATTTTGCAGCAGCAGCACCAAACAGATGCTTGTTATCCAGAGGAGCATCCATCAACTTAGCCTTAACATCATCAAGCAAAGGTTAAAGCTGAAGCCAGGAATACCGCTGCAACTCAGAACCAAAAGCAGCAGTCCAAGAAGAAGCATCTGCTGCATCATAACTGCATTTACTTGAACGGCGAGCCACCTGGGAAGAAGTCCTTAACAAGGAGAGAGCAACAACCTGACAAGCCTGAGACACAAGACACAAATATATCTTATCATATGGGTCTGATAGTTAACAGCCCTAAAAGCAAGGGTAGCCCAGATATACACCTTCTTACCCAGTCTTTCCATGGTTTTACTGTCTTTATCAGAAGTAAGCAACTTTGTAGAAGGCAGTAACTCTGATGGCTTGTCAGATGCCACAGACACCGCAGAAGAGTCAGCAGAGGGGCACTTATAAAGGGACTTCAAATCATCAGGCATTTTAAAACTTATCAGGCTTTTTGGAAACAGGGGGCTGGGAGTCAGGAGTCTGAGATGCAGAAGAAAAGGCATCCAACAAGAGGAACAGCAGAAGGCCTATGACAGTCATAATACCTCTTCTGAATCTCAGACACCTGGGCACAATCTCATTTGAAAAATTCCATCATTCTAGGAATTGTCTCTCTAAAAGAAATCCCCTCAAAAGGAGAGTCAGAACTAGTGGACTCCTGTTCCTCAGAACCATAGTCTAAATCAGAAGGAATCTGGAAAGAATAGTCAAGGGATTCCTCATCCAAATCATCCTCCTCCTCAGAGGAATCTTGTTCCCTAGGCCTCTTAAGAGGAGTAGAACAACAAGGGGGGAGGTGGAACAGAACCTCCTTGTGGAGGCTTCAAAGTAATAAAGGCATTAAAAACAAACCTTGAGTGAAACTCTGCCATTCACTCTGACGGTCCTTAAGAAAATGAGAAACTTGTTTATTTTTTGTTTCTTCTTTAAAGGGATATCAGCCTTGTAAAACTTAAAAGAATCACACCCTGTATGACACTGTATACCCCCTCCCTATCCAAAGTTTGAGGAACACCCCTAGACCCTTCAGTAATAATCAGCTGCGGTTCCCTCTGAACATCCGAAGTGGAAGTCTGCAAGGCCTCCAGGGACATATGTGAAGCCAGATCTCTGCTGGCCTCTGAAGTGGTCACAGCACAGAAATTCAACAAAGGAGCCTTGAGAGACATCTGACGGAAGCGGCACAGCCGAAGAATCAGACCTAGCATTATTGGCCTTCTTCTTTGTAGACGGCTGACCCTTGGAGTGGGATGTTCCTTCCATGGTATCTTTTGCCAAAAGCTTAAGATGCTGGTTTTATAAATATGTGGCCAAAGAGGAAAGCAGACTATGCAGAGTCTTTGGGATGAAAGCTTGACAAGCAGAACAGGGATACATGGTCGTGGGAAGCAACTAGACAAAATAAACACTGCTCATAATGATTTTTATGGGGAATCTGTCTCCCGTTCTGACATTTACCTTTTTCTGGATGATATGAACCCCAAAAGTGACACAAACAAAGGGAAAAAAAAGATAAGAACAAAACCCTCACTGGGGCACTTACCTGAAAAATGGCTTGGTGAACCAGCAGACAAAGCAAGCGTTCAGACCGATGATCGAAGACGGCATTTGCACTGCCAGTAAAGAAGTTCTGAGGATGGTACATCAGGACATTACCTTTATACCCTACGCTGCACATGGGGAGCATACGCGTGACATATGCCGTATCCTTAGCAACCTAAAGGCTTTGGTACACTGTCCAGACATTGGGCCGCCCTTGGCAGGGGATCCCTTTTGTAAGGAATACTGCAACAGTGAAATGGATGGACATCAAATGGCATCAGAAATGCCCAGTCTGAGGACCTAAATATTGTCTGTGACAATACATGGTTCTCATTATTCCGTATGTCTGTGTCTCAAAGATTATCCCATCTCTGGAACACGCTTCCCATCCATGTGAAGCAAAGGTCGTCATTAACCATACTCAAATGTAACTTGGACCAAAGGATGGGAAATCACAAATTTACCCTGGTTTCCTCCCACTTCCTGGGTATATCCTGCGGCTGGATTGGACACTCTAAATTGGTTTTGTGTGTGTGTGTGTGTGTGTGTGTGTGTGTGTGTGTGTGTGTGTGTGTGTCTTCTGTGGAAGGCTGGGCACCGGGATGACAACTCAACACCGTACAATTTCACTGTCAATCATTCTGTGGACTGTTGTTCCACTGTGACTACCCCTAACTGGAAAAGCCAAAAGTAGAAGACAACAACCTTGGTTTGTGAAGACTAGATATGTACAAGCCTATGTTATTACCATAAAATACTTTGGGGTACTGACACAACAGCAATATTTTAGTAAATCTGGGGTAAGCTTGGCTAGGGTTAAAATGGTTCTTGGGTCAGAAGCCTAGTAACCATCTCTGAAACTATGAAATGTTTATGACTCCTCACATGAATCCCAGTTTCAAAGTGCATTTCTAGCTCCATCAAAACCATGGTTCCTAAAAAATCAAGCAGAAAAGATAAGAAAATAATATAAAGTAAAAGAACTAATATCTCATTTTAAAAATGAAACTGTAGAGCCCATTAAGGTGCGTGTCCAAGGCTGTTTTTTTTTTTTTTTTTTTTTTTTTTTACAATTGTAAGACACCATCCACTTATTTCAAGCAAAGGATTCAGATAAACTGAAATAACAAAATGCAGTATTAACATATCTATACAAAACAAGCTTCTTAAGAGAATTGATGGATATCTACTGAACTGAAAATACTTTATAACTGCTCAAAGCTGACAATGTACTCAATATATCATCTTTATTCCAAAAAAGAAAAGAATGTACTACAGTCAATATATTAAAATGCACAATGAATGTGTGTACTTATCCAGCTGAAAACTAGATGAATCAGCTGTGCTGCAAAACCAAATGTACCAGAGGTATAGAATAATGGGAACCAAGCAGTCTACCTCCATATGTCAGTCATGAAATATCAACTCTGCTTGCATAATTTACAAGTACTGAATTAAGAGAACTGCTTGGATGCCAATGGTGCACTGCTTATTGTATTTGTTTTGCAGTTTTGTGTCATTTTTATCACCTTTACTTATTTATTTGATGTTTGTTAACTGGGTACGTCAACTGGTCCAAGGACCCTTTTCAGCCATGACCCGAGCCCACATGGTAGTAACAAAGTACAAACAAAATGCATACAGATTACAATAAATTGCTGACAGATTACAAAAACGGAAGTAGAATAAAATGCATACAGATAAAATACTTTATAAAGCTGTACATATAGTATGATGCAAGTTGATTAATATAGACTAAACTACTGTAGTAGCTACAGAGGACTAATGAACTAAAGGCCATAAAGACCCTGGAAAGGAAAAAGGAAAGCGGTTAACCCACTAGTGGCAATCATCTTCTGCATGGCCACGTGTAGATGATAGATTCAAACAGGGGCACTAACAGACCAGAAAAATATTTGCTTGTTCATCTATCTTAACCAGCTGACATCCTTCTTATTTTCTAAATAGTCACTGCCTAGGTCTGCACTATTTTGACAAAAACATTTTTCATATCCATATTGTCTAAAGTACTGAATACAGCCTTTCAGAATGCATGCAGTATGAAGAACTGTATGATACCTTAAATGTTACAAGTAATTAACGTTACAAGTAATTACATTTCTTTTCATCTGAAGATGGACACTTACCTGGTACAAAAAAGTTATCTGCCTTTGTGTCAAACCAGTGAAACTCAAGGTGAAACCCAAGGCGGGCAGCTTTCAAGGTAACCAAAATCACCAAGTACACAACAGAGATAGTTCCTGCAAATAAATTTAACAGTTAACTATGAAGTCCTCAGAATAAGTCTGATACACATTCTTATAAGTGAGTTACTCTGGATTATATACACATGTGCAACTTAGAATGATGGTTAATGCACATAATACACAGATTCAAGTACAAAAGTAACATAATGAAAATTCCAGTATTCACCATATTACTTGATATTTGCAAGGAGCTGGCCCTCCACAGTGGGAAAAATCCAACACAGTATTTGGATCATAGAAGAATGTCAAAGCTAGACAGGCTTAGTAACAAAGCAAAGGGATCATTAGGCAGAATCATGCAACACAGTCATGAAGTGGAAAAGCAAAGCTATTGTTGTTATTAAAGGTATACATTGAGGCTCAGTTGGCAATGCCACATATGTGCAGCAAACACATTTTTGAAACAAGTACTAGAACAACAACTCTGAAACTAGCATCTGTTCAAGACAGAATGACCCATGACAGCAAAAGTCAAAGGGATGCTAACCAGACAATGCAAGTGTTAATACAGTAAGTAATCTACTTGGAAAAACTATGTTTGGCAACCATTAGACTCTCTTGGCAGGATCAAAGAGCCACATGCCTTAATTTCCCAGACTCATGCACCTATCAAGGGTAATCTTTTAAGGAACATCCAAGGTATGGAGAGCTCTCTACCCTTTGGATTATTCTCAATGATAGAAGACAGAAAGGTAAATCGACTGGTTGAGCAAAAGATTCAAAACCATCTTCTGGAGAAAACATGGCTTAGTCCTAAACAGTATGTAATCCTTATGAAAATTTGACAATTTTCTCTGTGGGTGAAAGCCTACAGCTCTGACATTTGCCTGACAGATGCGAGGCCACCAAGAGACAAACTTCAAGTCCACAAAGCCAGTAGCTCAGAATGTGAACAGGTAAGCACAACAAAGAAAAACATCAAGTCCTAAGAAGGAGAAGGCCTCTTTACCTGTAGAAAGAAATGAAAGTCATCCATCTGAAGCAGTTAAAGTGACGTGCATAGGGTCACAGCTCTGAACTTCACAGTGTTGTGATAAGTCCAGATGGCAGAATGTGGAATAGTTGAGGACCAAACTGAAAAACTGCCTAAGATAAAACAGACCTGCATGCTCACAGACTGTAAGAGAAGGGGATATGACACTGAATAAAGCACAGAGGAGTTCGCTGGTTACGTTCTGTGTCTCATAGCTAACGGCTGCACGGTTCAGTCCTTATTTCTGGTCACTGTATCTGTGAAGTTTGCATGTTTTCCTTGTATCTTTGTGGATTTTCTCTAAATACTCTGCTTTCTTCAGCCCTCTCAAAAACATATCAGGTGATTGTTTTCTCTAATGTACCCATATTGCATTCGCCCTTGCCCTTCTGGCCCGGGTCATGGTAAGAAAGGCTTCATGGTGGCTTGTTCACACACCTTAACAAATAAATACATTTTAAAAAATAACAGCTGAATTCCTTGCAAAAGGTTCCATGGAAGCCTCCAGTACTCTGAAATGGTCTCAACAGAATAGGGGGGGGTCCAAGCCTAAAGAAAGGTGATGATCACTATGTCAGACATTAGGCATGTCCACAATCAGAAAGAGAAGCAACTCTGGGGATGCTGGGTTAGGAAGCATCTGATAACTCAATCTCTTGGGCCACCATGGCACATTAATGATGAACTCGTCTGCCTTAGAATTTGTGATTATCAAAGCGATGGAGGAATATGGTGGAAGAGCATAATACTATCACTCTGTTCCATTCTCAGAAGAAAGCATCTACTGCTCACTTTTTCCACCCTGTTCAAAGAAGCTAAACTTGAGAAGAAAAGCATTCTTCCTCATGATTCAACTGCACTGTGAACTGCTAACAGAAAATGTCTTAATCAATGGCTAAATTCAAAGCCCACAAGGTTTCCTAACAAAGGAGTTAGGAGCATGTCTACCACACCATGCTTGTTTATCTTATTTTTCAAACACCTTAACTGAATTATCACTTGTGACATGGGAAGTTTTACATTTATACAAAAGTAACTGAAGTATATTAACAAATTAACAATAACAAACATACTTCACATATATTGCTATATATCATATAACATATGCAACATTATATAAATTATTCAGTTCCTGCCCCTTTTTTTAAACAAGAAATATCTTTATTAAACCATCACTTACAACACAGGCAATCATTCATTTTCTAAATATCTCCATTCCAGTTATTTTATCTCTTGTTACTATACTCACTACTTCTAATAGAGTTGGTTTACATTTTGATTTCCATTTTCTAGTAAATGATTTTTTGGCAGCCACCATTATTAGACACAGCAAGGACTTACCATGTCAATTCCGATTCTGTATCACAGCTCAGAAACATCATCCCCCTCATCACACCAATCCGCCTACCCAGAATCTCTGACACTGAACTCTGCAGGGAATACTTACAATTCACCAATTCACCACACTCTCAGAAAATATGTTCCCAATTAGCTATTTCTTCTCTGTCACACCTCCAACATTTGTTGTCTGCCCGAAGAAAAATTCTCTGGAGTCTACTTGAGGTATAAAAATATCCATGTAAACATTTCCAAGAAAAAAGTCTTAAATCTTCTAGATTTTGTTGCATATTTGGGAGACATATATATATCCTCCCATTGCTTCTTTGTGAATTGCTCATCCAATCTCTCTTCTCAATCCATTCTAACCTCCTCTGATTGATTCTTATAGTTATCATGCAACATTTTATATGCTAAACTATTTATTCCTTTTTTAATGGCAACTTCTGTTCTAGATTCTACTAAAAACTCTACCAGTGCTGGTCTTTCATTTAGGATGCCCCTATTTCTTTATCTCTGCCTATATTCTGATATCAATCCTTGATAGGGAAGGCAATCTCTAACTTGCAGTCGAAATAAATTCTTGGCCTCTTCCAATTCTATTACCTTTCACTCTCTAGTTATTTGCTCCCAATACCTTGGTTCTTTTGTCAGTTTTCTCCAATACATGCAAGACCCCTCTTGCCTATTGTCTTTATCTCTAATTGCAGTCATCCCTATCAGCAAAATGTCCTTTCTCCATTCCTGTGTTGGCTTGGTTCTTAGAATACTTTCTGCATATAATATTCTGCATGATTATTGTTATTCTCCTTAAAGGTTTGCATCCAAAATCCCAGTCTCTCCTTGTTTGTTGAGCCCACCCCAGTTCCACATTATCCTTTTCCACTTTGAATTATAGTTTTCTGCTTGTGCTATGTATAGGAGCCTTAACTGTATAGCTCAGCTCTATGTTCAGCTAGTGAACTGCAAAATAAGTGAACACCAAAACAGCAAAATGTAAACACCAAACGGGAAAATTAGCGAATTAGAAAATCAACGAAAAAACACATCTAAGTCGGCCAGCAATCAGGAAGTAATGTGATACATAAGTGAAGAGATACCTTTCAAATTTTCCATTTTCCCCACAGTAGTGTGATCAGAGTTGGTATATATAGTTAGGGGGATGCAGCCCCTCACACTGGTTGGTTATGTATGCGATGTTGGCTGACTATGCTCATTTGATGTTTTTTTTCATTGATTTTCTAGTTCACTGATTTTCCCATTTCTCTGTTTTGCAGTTCACTTATTTTATAATTTGGTAGCTGAACATAGAGCCTGTAGCTCTGAAATACCCCTTCAATCTGGGTAATCCCAATCTGCGCTTTTCTACTGGAAGAATCAGCTTATCCCACTTGGCTCTTGCCATCTTCCCGTCCCAAATAAAGTCCTTCAGCTCTTTATTAATGGCTATCCACAACTCCTCTGTCTGATAAAAATTTGGCTGAGCTGTGTACAAGACTAAAGGGACTACAAACATTTTGACTGCTTGTATCTTACTATCCATAGCCATATAACAAAGCTTCCATTTTCTCAATTTTTGCATTATCTTTTGTTTAGTCTCTTGCCACATATCCTTAGGTGTCACACCAGAAACATTTTTAATCCATACTCCTAAATACTTCATTTTATCATGCCTCCATAAATATGGATATTGCTGAACCAATTCGTGTGTGGGTACATCATTTACAGCTATAGCCTTTGTTTTAGCTTCATTAATTTTGTATCCCAAAAAGATTTGAAACTGTTTCAAAATGTTCTGCAACACTGTACTTTCTCTTTCTGGTTTTGTCAGGTATAAAATAATACCATCTGCAAATACAGCCAGCTTTTCTTAACTACCATACCAATTATATCCTTGAATTTCTGAGTCCTGTATTTTCTTTGCCAGTGGTTCTAAATATAATGCAAATAACAAAAGGGAATGAGGACACCTCTGCCTGGTTCCTCTGCTCAAGCAGAAATTATCAGAGAGGACCCCGCCCACTTTAATTTTCACCTCTGATCCCTCATATATCCTCCTAATCAACCTTAAAACTTTTTCAGGAAATGCAAATGCTTCCATTGCCCTGCTCATTAAGTCCCAGCTTACTCTGTCAAATGCTTTCTCTGCATCAAGACCCACCAACTGCAATAATATCTTCTTACATTCTACTTCACTCTGGATCATCAGTGTTCTGTTAATGTTGTCAAACGTTTGCTCCTTTCCAAAACGCCACAATGATACATATCTATCAATGTTGGCATTACTTTTGTCATTCTTTTAGCCATTATAGCCATGGACACTTTATAACTATGGTTTAGTACTGAAATGGGCCTGTATGAAGTTGGGTCTGATGAATTTTTACCCTCTTTAACACTACAGCTACCATGCTTTCTTCCAGGATGTTGGTATTTCTCCATCTCTTAAAATACTGTTAAACAAAACCTTCCAGATATTTATCAGTTATTTCCTACTAACTTCCAAACTTCCACAGGAATACCATCTATTCCTGGAGACTTTCCCGTAGATTAGTTATACAACACAATTTTTATCTCATCTCCTATCCTAACTTAGTAATTGAGCCTCATCTACCTCTATCCTTGGCATATTTAATTCTTCCATAAACATTTCCATTTGTCTTTTCCTGATTTCCAAATTTCTCTGCCTTATAGAGACTTCCACAGAATTTCTGAAATATTTCTAACACTTCCAGAGGATCTCTTGTTACCTTCCTTGTTAGAGGCTCCCTAAGCTTGGCAATAGTCTTTTTCTATATTCTGTTGCCTGAGGTGTTGTGCTAAAAGTTTTTGTGCTCTCCTGTTATCAAACAACAGTGGCTTAACAGCAATCTAAACTTGTGCATATTATCGAGGTGACCCCTTACTTTCTGCTTAGCATTCTGTAGTTGATCCTATTCTTGTTCTGTGAAATTTCCTCATTCTGCAATACTTTAAAATTTGTCAGTCACTTTCTTTTATTTCCACCCTATTTTTAAACTCCATCTTAATTTTATCCCACTCCCTAGCTATATTTTCGGAAGAAATGTCTATCGTCTCTAATAGCTCCCAAACAATTTCCACTACCCATTGATTAAATTCTTCTCATTTCAACAGATCAGTGTGAAAGTGCCAGTGTCTCATTTTTATTTATTTATTATTGGCACATGATCTAAAATAGTTATTGGGTGTGTATCAAGACATTCAATTAAATGCACATGCTCCTGTGAAATGTAAATTCTGTCTAATTTATCCCACTTTTTATATCTTGGGGAATGATATGTATCACATCTTCCATGCCAAATATTTTCATAAATTTCTTCAAAAATGTACTCCTTTGTTATATTTTCCCTTCTGCCCCCCGACACATCTTCACTATTGCAAATCACATTCCTATCCCCACCTATAAGTATCATTTTTTGCTGAAAACTGATTATTTCTCCCAGAATTTTCTTAAGCTCTATTATTTAAGTTTTAGGTGGAATATATATTGTGTATATATATCTTTTTTATCCTCTTTTATCACTACTGGAGCTCCTCTTTTGCTTTGTCCCAGACATTCCGCTGAATAACCATCCTGGAAACCTTTCTTTATCAAATTCACATGTTCAGTTTTAAGTGCATCTCCTGTAATATAGCTATTTGCACTCTACATTTTTAATATAGTTCACTACTCTTTCTTTTTTGTATTTATCTGTGAGACCACTGACATTTAAAGACATTACAGAAAGCATTACTGAATTAAAAAGTTAGTATTCCTACCTTTTATGTATAACACCTTTTTTGTTAAATGTCTGGCTCCTGCTTTTGTGTTACATGCATACACTGTTTGACAGGTTGAATTTTTATACAACTGTTTCTTGACAAATCCATTTTAGCCTATGTCACATCTTACAAAATGTTTTGTTTTATTGAAAGCCCTCAAAAAAATCAAATACCTCTCTAAAATCTATTAACTTAATACACAAAACTATGTTCCTCTTCAAATACTGAAGTTTTATCCTCCTAATAGGGAAAAAAGTCCCAAACTGGCAACCACACTCACAAACTTGAGTTAACTTAAAAGAAAGGTTAAACATGCTAAGATGCATGGTGCAGTCTGTGCTTCTACTAAGCGCTAATTGATTTTTTTTCTTTTCTTTATAGCTCTCCCAGCTGGGAAAAACCCTAAATGCGTTCAGAAAACATTATGTCCTAGCCAATTTCTCTTCTCAGTTTTTTCTTCAGCCACTCACTATCCACCAGCCTGTAGCCAATTTCTCTTTATCAGATTGTCTCCATGGAGACATGAGAACCAGGCAGCCAGTTTCTCTTTATCAGACTGTTTCCATGGAAACATGAAGACCACTGCAGAATTGCTACTAAGTATACATGCATTTGCTAAAAAAGCCTCATAATATTCAATATTCTTTTTCATTTACTTGCGTACTTTAAAAACTTGTTACTAAATGAATCTAAGGTCCTTAATCAAATCATTTCCCCATGCAAGGATAAGAAAATTTTTTTTTCTTTTTTCATGCACTTTTAACCAGGATTTGTTTCAATGCATTGCCTACATTTCTTAAAACTGAAAAAGAAGAGAAAAGGGAGAAAGAAAAAAAAAACAGCAGCACCTGTTTAGAACCCCCATTACACTTAAAAATAACTCAGAAATCTTTACTTTATAGCATACAAAGAAAACCATACAACACAAAAATAGTGCTAGTAAGAAACAAATGTCATTACCTACACTTAACCTTCTCCCTTCTCTTCCCTTCCCCAAGGCATTTTTGAACACTACTGACATGGAGTAGGGCATATGATTTAGAGTCCCCCCACTAGTCCAACAAATTCTGAAAAAGTCCAATATTTCCAGATTTTCTTGTTCTGTCATACTTCACACATAGAACTATTGCATTGTAATCCCACATTAAGCTACTGGTTTTATTATTGTTTATCTCCATCTCCCAAATCCTGTCTTTGCTTCATTTCCAATGTACTCTCAATTCTTCTAGTCAACTCCTGTGTTCCCTTCCTTCAGTCCAACATTTTCTGATGAAACACTGAAAAAAGTGTACAGTCTCTCTGTAGTCTTTATTACCAGATGAACAAGCAGAATCTTTCTGTTTCACATCTCACTTTTTTTGAACAAACTTTTGTATTTCGTCCATAGCATGTACTTCATCAAAAAATGATTTAGTACCTCCAGGGAAGAATGCTTTGAAGACAGCTGGGCACAGCAGTTTGAATCTCACACCTGTGTCTCCAAATTCCCTGAATAGTGGAGTAGATTTGTCTCTCCTGAGCCTGATGTACAATGAGTAATCTTTCTCCACAAACATTCGGCTGTCTCCCACTTTTAGCACTTTGTCCTTCGGCCACAGTTTTGTCAAAATCAACTCCTCCTGCTGGTAGGAGTGTATCTTTATCTTTAAAGGTCTAGACTGCTTTCTCATAGCCAGGTTTGGAGCATACACACAATGTGCCCTTTCAACTAACAACTCCTACTGTGGAATACCAGTCCAGTTGCTTATTTGTGTTTTCATAAAATTAATGCAGTCTGTTCCTTCTAGCTTCTCTGGTATAACTGAAAATCTCAGGTTTTCCCTATGTGCACTAATTCTATTATTTTTTGAAACATCTCTTCCTGAGCAGTCTTATATTCAGAAAGACTTTTCTTCAGTTCGGCCTTGGATTTTTTTCAGTTTTATTACCTCATCTGAATATTTGTTTAAAGCTTCTTTCATTGTTTCCATCCTTTTGTTGTTTGTGTTGATATACTCCATCAGTGTTTCATTTATTTTAGCCAGGTCTGTATGCAGCTCTCTTTTATCTTCCTGTAGGTTACTGGAATCCACGCCTGGAGGCTGTATTGCTTTTTGCTGAACATAGGTTCATAGGTAGGTACTAGGCTATTGGCCCTGGAGCCTATACAAGCCCAGCCAAAAAGGTACCCTGGCTTTTGCCACCCCAGAAAATTATTTTCCTGTGCCACTGTCGAGCAGAGCCACAGAGGTGATCCCCGGGATGAATTTCCTATTTCCCATCCAATCATCAAGATTTTTCTTGAAGAGTGCTAATGAGGAGCTTTGTTTGATATAGATAGGTAGTTTATTCCAGAGTATGGGAAGTCTCTGGGACAGGAATCTATCCCTCCGGCATGTTCTGTTTATTGTGGTGACAAGGTTTAGGTCCCTAGAGCGTGTAGCTCGGAGGGATTGGGATTTCTTTAAGTGGAGCATGTCCAACAACTCTGGGTTTGACATAGCTTTGTATGTTAGACAGAGATCACCTCGAGTAGGCGATATGCGATGGAGTAAAGCTGGAGTTTTCTGAGACGGCCTGCTTAGGGAATCTGTTTGAGGCCGATAATCCTCTTTGTGGGGTATTTTTGCGGCCTTTCCAGTTGTTGTAGATGTCTTGTGAGGTACATACCAAAAGGGGCGTTGTACTCTATAATGGGTTTAATGAGTGATGAGTAGAGGGGAACAATGACCTCTTTTTTTTTCTGGATGAGAAACGTTTTGTGATGAGGTGTGCCATGTAGAAGGATTTCCTGACTACTGTGGCGATGCTGATTATCAAAGGAGAGATTACTGTCCATCTGTGTCCCAAGGTCTCTTATCACACTTTCGGTGTTAAGTATACTACCGCCTATGTTGTAGTTCATGGGTACAGAGTTTTTACCAAAGGGGATGACAATGCACTTTTTGGCATTGAGCTTGAGGCCATGGCTTTGACACCAGGCATCTGTCTCAGTGAGGCCCTTCTGTAAAATGTCCACATCGTTAGCAGTTTCGATTATGGCTCCTAGTTAGCAGCCATCTGCAATCTTCATTAGCCAAAGACCTTCTGTGTTAGCCTGTACTTCAGAGAAGTAGATACCAAACAGGAGAGGACCCAGGACTGAACCCTGTGGTACTCCACTTGTCACTGGCCTGAAGTTGGATTTGGAGTCTGCTACTTTCACAGTGTGGGTTCTGCCAATAAACTAGTTGGCAACCCATCTTGTGACATAAGGATTTATACCTAGTTTAGTGAGTTTATCTATAATTCCAGAGTGGGGGATGGTGTCGAAAGCCTTGGCAAGATCTAGATAGGCTGTGTGAACCACCTTACCCTTATCTACGGCTTTGGTGACTGCTTCAAAGAAGTCTATCAGGTTTAGGAGACATGATCTGCCCTTTGCAAACCCGAACTGGGTGGGGTCCAGAGTTTGGAGATTACCAATGTCTTTGTTTATAAGTTCCATGATGATACGTTCCATGGCTTTGCAGACCAGGCTTGTCAGGCTAATGGGGTGGTAGTTCCCAGGGTCTGTGGTGGCTCCCCCCTTGTGGAGTGGGATAACCGTCGCTGTGCACCATTCAGCAGGCAAAAAGCCTGAGGTAAGGCTATGACTGAACATGGTACTTAGGTGGGGTGCCAGTTCGTTCTGTAGTTCGTTTAGAATGCAGCCTGGGATGTTGTCTGGTCCCATGGATGCTGTGTTCTTGGCTTTGGAGAGTGTGGTTTTTACCCTAGCAGCCGTGATTACAGGAACTTTGTATTCTTCTGGTATAGAGATGGGCTCTTTAGGGGGTGAGAGGGGGGTAAAGTTAGCACTGAACCTATCTGCCAGGATGTTGGCAATATCAGTTGAAGAACTTTCCATGGGCACTGTTTCTTCCTCTTTTTTTGGTAGCTGATTTTTTTTCCAGGTCCACTGTAATTATTTTCCTGGCATCCAGGGAGTGCACTTACTAGCCAGTTACTGAAATGTACCCATAAACACAAGTCTACTGACCTTCTCTGCTGTGTTTCTGTTTTCACAATGGGAATGCTAGAATTAAGCTGTTAATTAATGTGCACCCATCTTGGACATCCTATTTAAGTGCAACCTTGACAATTGGATGGGAGTCAGCGAAATCTCCCCAGGGGTGGCACCTATGTCTCTCATGGACAGGGGCAGTTGGTGAGTCAGTGTTAATCACTAATTTGGTCTGCCAACAATGACCCTCTAAACATGGTCATCTACGGAACAAGGGTATTACATGACTAGGCTTGTTAGGGCCCTACAGCCATTAGCCTAGTAACCTCCTATGAGCCTAATTAATGTCCAGGGGCCCCCAACATAACACTTGCTGGCAGGCACTCAAAATACTAACACTGGCTGTGCTAGCTGTAACTGGTTGATGTCTTGATTTATGAAATTTTAGGAAACAGTTGGAGTGGGAGACAGAGTTATTCACAGCTGACAGTGTTGGGGTTGTGAAAGGGCAGCTTGTTCGCTTAAGCAGAATGACATCTGACGAAGATTTATTTCAACAGGGAGCTAATTTCTTGAGGGATCTCTTTATCAAAAGTGGCTACCCACAGGAATTTTTCAATAAAATACTGGAGGAAGTGAATACCAAGAGAAAAGGCCCCTTTGCCCCTATATTAGGAAAGAAATTGAGTCTTGAAGCAGAAAGACACAACAAACAATATAATGATCAACATGGCGCAGGGCTTATAACTACGTTCAATGAGCATTCAGGACTTATAAGAAATATATTTACAAGAGAGTGGAAAGCTTTTTCGGAAATTTCTGATTTAGAGCATGTTTTTGATAAGGAATTAACTTTTACTTACCGCAAAGGAAAGAATATTAAGAACATATTAGAAAATGGTTATTACAACAATGCTGATAATAAGAGCGTTAGACCAAAGAAAGGTTTTTGATAAGGAATTAACTTTTACTTACCGCAAAGGAAAGAATATTAAGAACATATTAGAAAATGGTTATTACAACAATGCTGATAATAAGAGCGTTAGACCAAAGAAAGGTTTATTCAAGTGTGGCAAGTGTAGTTATTGCACACACCTGATTACTGGTTATTCTACCCACTTGCAGGCTAGAAACAAAACACTTTATTTAAACAGTTATGCCAATTGTGTCACAAAGGGTATTATATATATGGCAATTTGCAAAGAATGTACCTCATTTTATATTGGAAAAAGTGAGAGAAAACTTAAGCAAAGAATTTACGAACATCTGTATGATATAAGGGTAAAAAATGAGAAAAATGCTTTAAGGAAACACTCTATGAAATGTGTCACTTCAGGTTATCAACTTTTTGTTTTGGAAGTTGTGCCCACCAATCCGAGGGGAGGGATGTGGGAGACCCTGATTGAATACAGAGAACTGTACTGGCAACTGTTACTTGATGCCAGCAAAAACTTAGGGCTCAATGATATGGTGTCCCTGGCACCAGTGCTGAAACTAAGAGCTGCAAAACTCTAACGTTTTTAAATAATTTTATTTGGTTTTAATTATTTAATTATTGTATTTGTATGTATTTTATTAACATGTTCTATTAAATCAGTGAATGTTTACAAAAGTTATTTTTAAACCTATACATGAAATTTTAGACAATACTTGTAATATCAACTTATGTCACTAGATGGCACAATGTAAGGGATTAAATTGGGCTAGAGACTATATATGTTTAATATAAGATTCTACTTACTTTTAAAATGGTTTTAATGACTACAACTTTAAAGTTTTTAAACCACAGCAAGCTCATCCTATCTTATTCATTTTTAATGTGTTTTTATACGTATAGTCCTTTTATTTTAAATGTATTCACTTACATTGTTCAACCAGCACATCTACCTTTAAACTCTAATTGTTTTTAAATGTGAATGATTCATGATTGGACAGTTTGAAAGTGGTGTTTGTTATATAAGACAATGTTTTTCTAAAATGGATGTTAATACTGATGAAGTTCAAGACGAAAACGTTTGTATTCTAAGCGTTATTGTTCCATGTTACTTGGTGGCGTGTTTGTGAACATTCGTTTGGTCTCACTTGGAGAATAAAACGCTTTATCCCAGCCTGGACCAGATTCATTTGTGCCTGGAGGTGGTGGTGCTTTTTGTTTATTAGTTTTTATTTTCCACTACTTGCTCAGCGTTGTTTTTACATTGATATAGATAGGTAGTTTATTCCAGAGTATGGGAAGTCTCTGGGACAGGAATCTATCCCTCCGGCATGTTCTGTTTATTGTGGTGACAAGGTTTAGGTCCCTAGAGCGTGTAGCTCGGAGGGATTGGGATTTCTTTAAGTGGAGCATGTCCAACAACTCTGGGTTTGAAATAGCTTTGTATGTTAGGCAGAGATCAGCTCGAGTAGGCGATATGCGATGGAGTAAAGCTGGAGTTTTCTGAGACGGTCTGCTTAGGGAATCTGTTTGAGGCCGATAATCCTCTTTGTGGGGTATTTTTGCGGCCTTTCCAGTTGTTGTAGATGTCTTGTGAGGTACATACCAAAAGGGGCGTTGTACTCTATAATGGGTTTAATGAGTGATGAGTAGAGGGGAACAATGACCTCTTTTTTTTCTGGATGAGAAACGTTTTTTTGATGAGGTGTGCCATGTAGAAGGATTTCCTGACTACTGTGGCGATGCTGATTATCAAAGGAGAGACTACTGTCCACCTGTGCCCCAAGGTCTCTTATCACACTTTCGGTGTTAAGTATACTACCGCCTATGTTGTAGTTCATGGGTACAGAGTTTTTACCAAAGGGGATGACAATGCACTTTTTGGCATTGAGCTTGAGGCCATGGCTTTGACACCAGGCATCTGTCTCAGTGAGGCCCTTCTGTAAAATGTCCACATCGTTAGCAGTTTCGATTATGGCTCCTAGTTAGCAGCCATCTGCAAACTTCATTAGCCAAAGACCTTCTGTGTTAGCCTGTACTTCAGAGAAGTAGATACCAAACAGGAGAGGACCCAGGACTGAACCCTGTGGTACTCCACTTGTCACTGGCCTGAAGTTGGATTTGGAGTCTGCTACTTTCACAGTGTGGGTTCTGTCAATAAACTAGTTGGCAACCCATCTTGTGACATAAGGATTTATACCTAGTTTAGTGAGTTTATCTATAATTCCAGAGTGGGGGATGGTGTCAAAAGCCTTGGCAAGATCTAGATAGGCTGTGTGAACCACCTTACCCTTATCTACGGCTTTGGTGACTGCTTCAAAGAAGTCTATCAGGTTTAGGAGACATGATCTGCCTTTTGCAAACCCGAACTGGGTGGGGTCCAGAGTTTGGAGATTACCAATGTCTTTGTTTATAAGTTCCATGATGATACGTTTCATTGCTTTGCAGACCAGGCTTGTCAGGCTAATGGGGTGGTAGTTCCTGGGGTCTGTGGTGGCTCCCCCCTTGTGGAGTGGGATAACCGTTGCCGTGCACCATTCAGCAGGCAAAAAGCCTGAGGTAAGGCTATGATTGAACGTGGTACTTAGGTGGGGTGCCAGTTCGTTCTGTAGTTCGTTTAGAATGCAGCCTGGGATGTTGTCTGGTCCCATGGATGCTGTGTTCTTGGCTTTGGAGAGTGTGGTTTTTACCCTAGCAGCCGTGATTACAGGAACTTTGTATTCTTCCGGTATAGAGATGGGCTCTTTAGGGGGTGAGAGGGGGGTAAAGTTAGCACTGAACCTATCTGCCAGGATGTTGGCAATATCAGTTGAAGAACTTTCCATGGGCACTATTTCTTCCTCTTTTTTTGGTAGCTGATTTGTTTTCCAGATCCACTGTAATTCTTTTCCTGGCATCCAGGGAGTGCACTTACTAGCCAGTTACTGAAATTTACCCATAAACACAAGTCTACTGACCTTCTCTGCTGTGTTTCTGTTTTCACAATGGGAATGCTAGAATTAAGCTGTTAATTAATGTGCACCCATCTTGGACATCCTATGTAAGTGCAACCTTGACAATTGGATGGGAGTCAGCGAAATCTCCCCAGGGGTGGCACCTATGTCTCTCATGGACAGGGGCAGTTGGTGAGTCAGTGCTAATCACTAGTTTGGTCTGCCAACAATGACCTTCTAACCATGGTCATCTATGGAACAAGGGTATTACATGACTAGGCTTGTTAGGGCCCTACAGCCATTAGCCTAGTAACCTCCTATGAGCCTATGAAATGTCCAGGGGCCCCCAACATAACACTTGCTGGCAGGCACTCAAAATACTAACACTGGCTGTGCTAGCTGTAACTGGTTGGTGTCTTGATTTATGAAATTTTAGGAAACAGTTGGAGTGGGAGACAGAGTTATTCACAGCTGACAGTGTCTTGAGTAGAAGACCGAATGAGTGAGACAGGGGGAGGGAAATGGAAAAAAGTGGGAAATAGTGACAGAAGTGGGCTGTTCCCAAGGCACAAATCCTTGGGCAAAAATCTACGGAATCAAAACTGTATGACACCCTCTGGGGGACAGGTCTACAACAGAGACATTACAAAGAAAGGGAATAAATTAAAAACTAGTGACAGAAGAGTGGAAACAGAAATTCATTATACATCTTCAGGACTGCAGGAAAGTTTACAGCAGAAACTGGTAATTAATAAATCACTCATCTTTATTGTGGATCTAGCTAACGCAGCTCTGTAATAAATTTTCTTTTTCCCTTGTGCATAGAAGTTAATTCCTTCTAATTTATGGCCATGAGTCAGGAGAAGGAAGCTACAACTCTAATCAACTACAAGAAAGTCCGGATTAGTTAAAGATTCTCCTGCAGTTTCAGGGCTGCATTAAACTATAATCTTCCTTTAAATATCTATATTCACCAGGGTCCTCAAGATGAGATCAGACAAGCTATCTGTTAATTTTAAGGAGAATCTGCTGGGCTGAACGTGAAGGCAGTACCACACTTTCATTCTCTCTGGTGAAATACCAGATGAAGTATTTTTTGCAATTAGAGGAAGACTGCATTCTTTCATGCCTCTCAGTCTTCTAATGTTATGATGAAAACTTACCGAATGCTGCTCAGCAGTCTTAACTGTCAATCAAAGCTGGTAATAATGGAGGCGGAACCGACTTACCACAACTTAGCAAAGAAGCTCTAGAAGATGACATTCTAAAATAATTTTTCTTCTTAGAAATAACCTCCAAGAAGGTCTCATGCGAAGCCAAAGAACTCCCTCTATGACCCAAGAAATCCACGACAACTATGTACAGAAACTGGAATCACTTAGTATTAAACCCAATACCATTTTCCTAAGTGATCTAAACTATCCATCTATAGACTGAGAACCCTACAGCAGCACTAGTGCACAAACACTGAGATTTCTGAACTTTTGTCAGAATAAACGCCTGGAGCAATTAGTCAGAGTACCCACTAAGGGGAACATCATCTTATCTTGTCCTTACTAATATGGGGACATCTTGCACCATCCCTTGCATATCTTCATCACTTGCTAAGTCAGATCATAAAGTAGTCTCCTTTAGAATAAAACTGAATTTCTCTAAGACAAACTATTTACTCCTAAATGATACATTGACAAGCTACAAATCCCCACTAAACCCAGTAAGTTCCACTGAATACATGGAAACATACACCACCACACTATACCAGCATATAAAACAGCTGGAAAGATGCAGCTATACTCTGTAGGAGCAACTGCAGGACAAGCCTCAATAACAAATCAGAAGGCCTTTTTTTAGTTATGTCCATAAATTCAGAAGCACAACATAGCAATGTGCTGAGCTGATTGTGAACAATGTTACCTACACTGAGACTGAAGATATAGCCAATCTACTGGCCGATAAATTCAACTCACATTTTAGCCCTCTCTCCTCTGCATCTATCCCACAAGATAAACCTGAAACGGACTCGCCGCCAGCTTTCACACAAGACCAAGTCCAGAAGGAACTATCAAAAGCCAAAAATACTGCATCAATGGGTCCTGACAATATCTGTGAATGCATTTTAAATAGCATGAAGCACAATTTAGCCATTCTTCCAACAACACTGTTCAACCCTAGCCTCCATATAGGTTTTATACCAAATGAATGCAGAACAGCTACAGTCATTCCCCTGCATAAAGGAGGACCACAGACCCACAAGTCTGACCAGATTCATAAGCAAAGCCGTGGAAAGACTTATCATGGAACTAATCAATAAGGACATAGAGAACCTCCAAACACTGAACCTGTCTCAGTCTGGATTTGTCAAGGGCAAGTCATACTGATTGAACCTGGTGGACTTCTTTGAAAAGCTCACCAAATGAATGTGTGAAAGCAAAATGGTACACATTACATACCTCAACCTGACCAAGGCTTCTGACACAATCCTTCCATTTTGTCACAGCAGAAAAGCTAAATAAATTGGGAATAAACACTGGTGTCATCTGCTGAACTGCTAACTATGCAGCAGAACAATGGAGATCACAATAAGTGAAGCCACCTCCACAGAGAGCACAGTTACCAGTGGAGTTCCCCAGGGTTCTGTGCTGGGACCTCTCCTGTTTAGTATCTGCTGCTCTGAAGTAAAAGCCAATATCAAAGGGCTCCGGATGACTAACAGATGATGAAAGCTATTTCCTGTTATTGCATCCCCAAATAATTTAGCTATTCTGCAAGAAGCTTTGTCCCAAACAAACAACTAGTGCCAGAATCATGGACTGAAACTAAATGCCAAAAAATACATTACCATATCCTTTGAGCAGATGTTTTCCCCACAGAACTTCCACATTGACAAAACACTCCTGAGAGTTCACCCATCTGTTTGGGATTTGGGAATGTATGTGGACAGAGACCTAACTTTTGACCAGCATGTGTCCACCGTCTTAAGAAAGACCTTCTATACTGTGCAACTTGTAAACAAAGGGCTTGCAACCAGATCTAGAGAGGTCATCATCTCCCTATATTTAAACCTCATTAAGTCAATCATCAAGTATAATGACCCTCAGCATCTATTCAGACACATGCAACAAATGGAATTCCCGCAGAGACAAATATATAAGGCTTAAATACTATAACCTACATGGGACACCTCAAAGCCCAGTCACTATACCTGGTATCCTACAGACTGCTAACAAGTGACCTGTGTCTAGCATACAAGGCATCCTCCAACACAGTATTAATGGACCTACTGCAAATCAGATAGTCATATGACATCAGAAATACTCACTCCAGAGATCTAAACTTCTTCAGCAACATTAACAGAACAGTTTGCAGAGACAGGTATATCTCACAGAGGATATAACTGCTATGGAGCATACACCCCACCCATGTAAAACTAACTCATCCCTGTTCATCTTCAATTGCAACTTACATCTATGGATACGTAATAGAAAGTGAACCCAAGGACTGCCCCCCACCCCTGTACAATACATTTTCTAAATGCTTTATCCCATGTACAGTTCCACCTCAAATTATCTAGGTTATGATCCCAGTTATTCTCACTGGGGTAATATAATTATCGACTATGGCATGGGTAAGGTCAATATAACACCAAATGAGATAGGTTAATTCAAGAAAAGTACAGTTGTGTACACTTACCATAAATGTAGATGTTCGAGTGTATTCACTGTTGCAGTCATTAGGTTAATTCAAGAAAAGTACAGTTGTGTACACTTACCATAAATGTAGATGTTCGAGTGTATTCACTGTTGCAGTCATTACATTTGGGTAATCCTGCTGGCAGGTTGCCCTCAGCCGGCCTGAATTCCAAAGTCTTGGGTCCTGCGTTGGCTGCTGTCGCCCCTTCCCTGACGTCAGGTTGTCAGGGGTATAAAAGAAACAGCCAACGCCATTTTCTTTAGTTTTTCTTGTCCCAGATGTCAGGTGGCCCCCAAAAGGGTTGCCAAAATTTATATATGTATAATTACATGCACCAATATAAAACTGACCTTCATCTACAAGCAAATACACCACATAGGTTGTATAAATTAGAGAAGGAAAGATAGGTTCCATCAGAAGAAAAGGGGGATGGTGGGTGGGTAACCTGGACTGCAACAGTGAATACACTCGAACATCTACATTTATGGTAAGTGTACACAACTGTACTATGTTCTTTGTGTTTCACTGTTGCAGTCATTACATTTGGGTAGAGTCTCAAAGCTATGGATGGGAGGCTGGAGCTAAACAGCATTAGGAGCGGCTATGAGGCCCTGCAGAACTGCAATGGCAAAGCCTGCCCTGGACTTAGAGCAGAGTGGCAGATGATAGTGCTTTGTAAAGGTGTGCACTGAACTCCAAGTAGCAGCCTCTAAAATGTCCTTGGTAGGTACTACCCTGAGAAAGGCTGCTGAAGTGGCTGCAGCTCTGGTTGTGTGTGGCCTAATGCCCTTAGTTACTGGCTTGCCATGGTGTACATAGCAGAAACGAATGCAGTGGCCTATCCACTTTGAAATAGTCTGCTTTGAGATAGCCTTTCCTTGTGATCCTACAGCATATGTCACTAGTAATTGCTCTGTCTTTCTGAAAACTTTGGTTCTGTCCAAGTAGAATCTAAGCTGTCTGTGTACGTCCAAAGAATGGAGAATTCTCTCCCCCTTGTTCTGTTGATTTGGATTAAAGGTTGGCAGGTGAATAGTTTGGTTGAGAGCCACAGTGGACACCACCTTAGACATAAATGTTGGGTTTGTCCTCAGAGAGACCCTGTCTGGATAAAAAATGATAAAAGGTTCCACAGCCATGAGTGCCTGTAGCTCTGAAACTCATCTTGCAGAAGTTATTGCTAGGAGCAGAGCTGTTTTCCAAGATAAAAATTTTATATCAGCAGTAGCAGCTGGCTCGAAAGGAGGCAGGGTGAGTTTTTCCAAGACATAGTTGAGGTCCCATGCAGGCATTGCTGATCTCCTTGGAGGTCTTAAATTTTTGGCTCCTCTGAGGTATTGCTTTAATAAGGGATGAGAAAAGATTGGTGGCTCTACGTTGTAATGAGCCGAAATGGCAGAGGCATGAATTTTAATAGATGAAAAAGATAGGCCTTTGCCCAGCATCTCAATTAAGTATTGCAAAATCTGAGGAATATTTGGCACAGCTGTATCAGTTCCTTGTGCCTGGTTCCAAGCACAGAATATCTTCCATTTTCCAGCAAAAGATTTTCTAGTACTAGGCCTTCTGGCTTCCAAAATTACATCCATCACAGCTTTACTGAAAGGTGTGTTTTGTATGACTACATTATTCGCCATGCTGTCAGGTTTAAAGTTCTGAGTTGGCTCTGCAGGATCTGACTGTTTTGCTGGGACAGTAGATGAGGTATTTGAGGTAAGGTCCAAGCTGGGCATTGAGACAAGCTCCTTACTATTGGATACCAGTACTGGCGGGGCCAGTCTGAGGCAATCAGTATCATCTTTGGCTTCTCCTGTCTGACCTTTAGGAGTACCTTGGGGAGGAGAGGCAGAGGGGGAAATGTATATACTGATAGTTTTTTCCAGCTGAAAGATAGGCTTCCACTTTCCATGCTTGTCTGTGATAAATCCTTGTGCAGAATATTTTTAGTTGGTAGTTGTGAGGGGAGGCAAATAGATCTATGTCCGGGCATCCCCATTTCTTTGTTATCATGCTGAAGACTTGTGGATCCAGGTGCCACTCGTGGGGATCCATGAGGTTTCTGCTTAGTTCATCTGCCAGCGTATTTTTCCTTCCTGGCAGGAATTCTGCCTGCAGATGTACTTGGTAAGTCAATGCTGTGTCCCACAAAGTCATGGCTAGTCTGCAAAGGGGGTAAGAATGTGTGCCCCCCTGCTTGTTTATATACCACATGACTGTGGTGTTGTCTGTCTTTATCAGTAGTTGTCCTGGATGAAGTAGGTCCTTGAAGGCTGTCAGGGCATTTTGAACTGCTAGCATCTCTTTTTGATTGATATGTAGATGCATTTAGTTTGAGGTCCATGTGCCCTGAATGCATCTTCCTGCCATGTGGGCCCCCCAGGCATAATCTGATGCATCCGTTGTTAGATCTGAAACTCTCACACGAAAATCTCAGGAGTTGGCCGACCGGCACTTGCGAACTGCTTCTGCTTCGGGCACTGCGCAGCAAGAAAGACTAAAGAAAATGGCGTCGGCTGCTTCTTTTATACCCCTGACGACCTGATGTCAGGAAAGGGGTGACAGCAGCCGACGCAGGACCCAAGACTTTGTTATTCAGGCCAGCTGAGGGCAACCTGCCAGCAGGATTACCCAAATGTAATGACTGCAACAGTGAAACAAAAAAACATGAAAGGGAAACTATTTGGGATTAAAATGACCCGCAAGGGCAGCTAGCCTAGTTCTTACTTATGAACCTTTGAAAAGGTAACATATTACAACAGGAGCACAGTGTAATGTCATGTTGGGATCCTAGACAAGACATTTGAAGTAGGTATCTAACATATCTAATGCATAACATGGCCTTCCAAATATTTCCTCTTCTCTGAAGGGTCAGTGGACAGAACTTTTTTTTTTTATAAAAGGAATGCTGTTTAATGTCATGACATGCTCAAATACCGAACATAGGAAGAATATTAAGCAGGCAAGCGATCACAGGGACCATAAGAGGCCCAGCCATATAAATCTTTAAGTAGATGCTCTTAAAAGCTCTTGCCACATGTTACAAATACTTAACAGTGCCCACCTCCCAAATCAAGCAGGGCAATACATGGCAACTCTGATGTAAATTTATATCGACCCATCCACTCATCAAAATTAGCCTTAAAGGCAGACAAAGTAGTAGTCTGCTTAACCTGCAGTGCTGCAAACACTTTGGGTTAGGAACCTCTCTCTACTGAGTCTTATTAATTTATTGGTGTAAATGTAAGTCCCTTGTATCGTGTTGGTAGAGACACTTTTTTTGTTTTTTTGCAAAACATAGGAAGCCAAAATAGAATTGGGTACCTCAAGGGAAAGTACTTAAGGTCTTTATTTTTGGTAAAAAATTGCTGATGCCTTTCCAACTGAGAAAGAGGTTTACACTTGGGCATACCAAAGGAGACACTACACTAAAAGAGAGATATAATAAGAGAGCAGTATAGTGGTAAAATGACTTGTCTGGATCTAGAAGACATTCTCTCAGAAATTAAATAAACTGTTGGTGCAAACCCACAAAGCCAATAACTCAGCCGGCGACTCCTTGTTTGCCAACGTCGTTGGTAAAACTTGGAATTCACTTCCATCTAACCTTACCCTCGAACCTTCTTTAAGTCTCTTCAAATAAGGCCTCAAACAGTATTTTAAACAGGACTGGCTTTGTCCCTGTACTAACCCTGATTAATCACTACTTATTCTATGCCTTATTTAAATTAATATTGTACGCATCTCTTGCTCATAATAGCTTGCTGCAACCTGTTGTTTTTGTATACTATTACACACTGTCTATAATGTGAGTATATACTAGAGGGCTTTATAAATATGTTTGACTCATATCTGTTATGTTCTATCTGTGTTATCTGAAGGTTTTCTCTCCGGCCTCCGCTGAAACTGGACATATATCCAGTTGGACTATCCCGGTCAACAAAAGTAAAAAATAAATAAATAATAAATTAACTGAGCCAAAGGGAAGGATTTTCTGACTATGGTGGAAACATGATGATGACTGAATGAGAGAGGTGTCCACATAAGTAACCAGGTCTCTTATGATTATACGTGTTTGAAAAGGGCAACTACTTTTAACATATGAGGTGTGAACATTTCTTTTACTGAATGTCACTATGCTATACTTTATTTAAGACCATTTTCAGTACATCAAGTATGTATATGTTACTGCCTTTTTTTGAGCAGTTTAGTATAAGCACAGTGGTGGATTTACCAGGGTGTTCAAGGAGCTGAAGCTCCCCCATTGTATCCACTAACACCTTGACTGTAACACTTTTGGCAGTACAATGTTTACTGCTTTTTTTTTAAATTTCTTTAACTTGCAAGTGCGGGTAAACACAGTTGAACTTCGAGGATCAACTAATTTCACAAGGTTAGCAAAAGCCGCACTGGTTTACAGAAAAGCAAAAAGCAGCAAACGTACTGTCAAAAGTCGTCTGTGTTTACAAGCCACACGTGTATATCCCCCTCCTCATTCTTTACCATGTCTTCTTTCCTTGTTTTGTGGTCCACCAGGATGATGGTACCCACCTCTAATAAATGGCACACCCTGCTTGTGATGATGTGCACTAGCATAACCCATGCGTCTCAACTGTCCAGATGTTCACAGAATGTTTGTATTTTTGTCCCATTTTTTTGGTCTGATACTCAAAATTTGTAGGTTTCCAGTAAATCTGTGAAGACTGAAGTTACTAAATAATAACCTACATTTGAGTTTCACACGTCATATCCTTCAGAATGTACGCTAACAAATCCTCTTGTTCTAGCAACTTTCTAAGTGTTCAAGAGCAATATTTAAAATATGTCCCTAACTCTGGGCATTTGTCCCACCATAATCTTTTTCCAGATTGCTCCTGTTAAGACGTTGAGAGGTCTGGCACAACCACTACTGGGAAGCAGGGGTGGGCAAAGACAGGGCCTAATGTACTGCAGTACAGTTACAAAAATAACTCAGCTTCTAGCCTGTACGTTCCATAACATGAGTGCAGCAGTAACCCAAACAGGACTTTTAAAGTTTTATCTGTACTTGAATTTTTTTTTTTTATTCCATATTTTGAACCTCTTCCATCAGGGAACAGATCCACTCATGACATGTCTTGTAACTTCTTTTAAGCTACGTAGATTTGTTTTCTGCCATAAGGATCACGCCAGCAACTTTAACATAAGGGCATACCTGTCAGCTGTCCAGATTTTTGCATCACGCTTTCATTCTGCTCCTCATAAAAATGTGTGGTTTTGCTGCATATCACTGAAGACAAAATTAATTGAATAATGACATACATTTGAATTTCAGCTATATCCTTCAAGCAAACATCAGATCAGGAGTGATGGTGGTAACCTAGTTTACAGAAAAGAAAAAATCAGCAGCTAACATTCTACTGCCGAAAGCAGTGCTGCATTTGGTGGTAGAAAATTTGCTGATATGTTTTTCTTTTCTGTAACTTGAAGTGCAAGGTCATTTCTTCATCAGACTCACAGTCTGACTATCATGTTTCAGGAGATGCCACTATCGTCCTTCTACAAAACAGAAGTTAAACTGTGCGTTCAAAGTACTTGCTGGTAAATGGTCCTAACAGTGAGCAAATTGGGCTAAGGCAGGGACGTCGGAAGGCATACGCACTGTACTGATTTCAGTACAACTTATTTAGAAGGGGGGTAGCTTTTTAAATTTTCACTTTTTTTTTTTTCGCGCTTTACTGCACGATGACGTCAGCTCATCAGGGCAGCCAGTCGGAATGGAGCTCACCGCGCATGTATTTCCGGCCAGTTCAAATGCTTTTCGAGCGGGAGGATTCAAGCGTTATGTTGGATGTACACGTTATGTTTGTCGAGTGGGAGGATGTACACATTATGTTGGTATCACTTCAAGGACTTTATTTAGAAGGGTCTTGCAACCGAGGGTTGGTGAGTAATATGAAGAGAGTGTGTGTGTGTGTGTGTGTGTGTGTGTGTGTGTGTGTGTGTGTGTGTGTGTGTGTGTGTGTGTGTGTGTGTGTGTGTGAAAATGCCCCAGGTGGGATGTACTGGTGATTACTCATGGTGGTGTGGTAGGGAATACCTCAGGCTTGAACCCTGTACCTTGTATGCAGGTGTTAAAGACCTGAATTCCCTACCCACCACCATTTGTAAAAAAAATTGCAGATCCTCATATCTGTGGTTTTTAAATATTGCAATACTTGAAATTTGATGGTGCAGTGGTAGCAACGTAGCATTGATGCCTCACAGCTGTAGGTTCTTGGGTTTGGTTCTTGGCTGGGGTGCCTTCTTTGTGGGGGGGGGTCTGTTTCTTCTCCCTGTGTTTGTGTGGGTTTGCTTTTGTGTCCTCCCATGTTACAAAGACATGTCTGCATTATTTTTTCCTGGGCCTCTGCTAAGAATTGTTTTTTTTTTGTTCCAAGTCAGACTGTCCTGATTAACAAATTGACAGGCATTTAAATTTCAGACTTCAGGTTTCTGAATGTTTACTTCCTTACATATTTGATGGTGCAGTGGCAGTATTGTTGCCTCACAGCTATAGGTTTTCTGGTTTGATTCTTGGCTGGGGTGCCTTCTGTGTGGAGTCTGCATCTTATCCCTGTGTTTGTGACATAGTAAAACAACTTTTTATTCTAGCAATAAATATATAGTAACACAACCTTTTATAGCAATTTTTTAAGTTTATGACTATTTGAAATTTGTCCTTATTTTTGGGACTGTAATACCCTGTTATTGGCTTTGTCCAGGTTTTTTGTGCTAAGGTTGACAGCTATGGCAAGAACAGAACTGAATTCACTGAATATGTTTGAGGGCTGTATTCCCTCATTACTGGGTTTGTCCAGGTGTTTTGTGCTAAGAGGTTGACAGCTATGGTGAGAACTGAATTCATTAAATGATAGCCATTTAAGTTTCAGTCTTCCTCTCTTTCACAAAGCAGGTGATTTGGCATAGTGGTATGTTGTTCTGACTATTTTGCACAGTGACCTTGGCAGTAAAATGTATGATGGTAACACAGCATTTTATTCTAGCAGCTTTCCAAGATTATACAAGCAATGTTTAATGTGTTCCTGTTTTTTGCCCTTTTGACCCACCCCAATAAATTTGGCTTTTTCCAGACTTCTTGTGCTGTGAAGTTGAGATGTAGTTGAGTATTGCGTAGATTTTACAAGGAGCTGAGAGCTGCAGGGGAAGAGAAGTTTAGTGCTGATTATGCTAATTCGGCTCACATTGCTAGTAGCACAAAATGTTGTGTACTTGCTTTTAATGCAGAAGGTTGTTGGTTCTACTCCCATAAGGGGTGAATGCTGCTGTACTGAAAGTTAAGACACTAACTATGAGCCTGTTATCAGTTTGCCATCCATTTCCTATTGCAATATTACTAGCTTATTATTAATGTAATTTAGGCAATTTATTCCTCAGGAGCATCAGACACTTTATTTTTCGGTGAAGTCATGAAATATAAAGGTGATTGCTAGCAGCAACCTCTTCATTAGTTAGAATTATTTAACGTGGAATTATTTAGATGACTTTTTTTACTACTTCAGAGATTGTGCATATTATTTACTGATAATGGTGGACTGTAGAAGTTTGACTAGACTTTTATGATGGAAATGTTCTGAATTGGGCAGTTTTGTTTCATTGTTTACTGGAAAAATGTTCAAAGCAATAGGAAGATGTATCAAAGAGCACATGTATGTTTCATATGCAAGGGATCTATGATTTAAAAGCAGCCCAGAATTCATTTTTATCTGCCACGGGTAAAATGCATTTTTCTTTGAATGTGGGTTTTAATGTTGTTTCAATGAATGCGAGTTTCAAGGGCAGAGAAGTTTTAATGCCAAGTTTGTTTAGCAGACGTCTTAGTGTTTGTGCTGTAAAATGCAAAATAAAACTTTCAAATGAAGTTCAAATCATCATAGAAGTAAATCAGTATGCACATTAGTGTTTATGGTAAATGGAGTGAAATAGCCAAGTAATGGATCATTGGAATGGCTACAGGGGGAGGCTCCATTCGACCATGGTTTTGTGAGGGGGAAGGGCAGCAAACTTAGACAGCCCCAGCTGAACTATACCTCCCAACTGTCCAGATTTTCAAAGAATGAATAGATTTTTTGCTTCTTATTTTTGGTTTGTTCCTCAATTTGTGGTTTTCTGGCAAATGATTTAGGAATTAAGTCACTAAATAATGACAGTAGTTTCAGACTTTATAACCTTCAGAAAAATGCATGCTAAAATAAGACCTGTTCTATCAACTGTCCCAGTTTATACAAGAGCAATTTTTAGTACTGTTTATATGTTCCCTCAATATATTTGGCCTTGTCCAGATTTATTGCATTAACAGGTTGAGAGGTACATGCAAATAAATTGCTTTAAAGAATTAGGCATAGCCAAACCTCAACTGTCCCTGATTTTGGCTCAAAATGTTGCTCTTCCCCTAATGATCCCTCCACAAAATAGCAATTTTGGAAGAAAACATAGAGGGTTTACTTTACTTTTATAAATAACTGTAATGATCAGAGTTATACATTACTTTTATTTCAGAAATGCATGTAGATTCTCTAATTTTGTCAGCTGCTCTAAGTTAACTGTGCTCATATTAAAATGGTGTCCCTCCTTTGACAGGTTCCCAGCTGTATTGTCTGGCAATTTTATATTTTTGCATCACATTTTGGTCCGTTTTTCATAAAATTGCAGTTTTCTGGCAAATTAGTGGCAAATTGTTAGACTGAAGTTAGAAAATAATGCAGACATTTCAGTTTCAGATTTCATACCTTTCAGAAAATTCGTACTGATGCAAGACCTACTACTATTCTATTATCTTTCTAAGTTTATAAGAGCAATATTTAAAAAAAATGTATTTATTTTTGGGCCTTTGCCTCAGTTTTATTTATGAGTTTGTTGCTGTAAGAGGTTGAGAGGTTGTGTGTGTGTGTGTGTGTGTGTGGTAGGTAGCATACCTCTCAACTGTCCACATTTTGCAGAATGTCCAGATTTTTGCCCCATATTTTTTGTCTGTTCCTCATAAATTTTGTGATTTTCTAGAAAATCAGTGAAGGCTGAAGTTGCTAAATAATGACAGACATTTGAGCTTCAGACTTCATGTCATTTAGAAAAATTCATACTAGCACAAATCCTGTTATTCTAGCAACTTTCTAAGTTCACGAGAACATTATTTAATATCTGTCCCTGTTTATTTTAGGCTTTGTCCATATTTCTTGCACTAAGAGGTAGGTAGGGGTGTGTGTGTGAATGAAACATCCTAGTTAGTGGTAGCAGGTGGTTAGTAATTTACTCAAGCTCAAAACCTGTACCTTAGTTACAGAAAACAAAAGCATAAAGTCTCTACCCCAACTACCATGCTGCATTTTTCAAAGAACTGACATTTCAGGTTAATTTTCAATTCAAGGAAACGAGTTTGAGTGAATTTATATTATATTACTGAAGAGGCATTACAGCGAATACCTCTTTATCGACACTAAAAGAGCAAACCGTGAATTACGAGAATGGCCGTAGCTTGGCTGGGGAGGGGGGTAGCAGTTTGAGAGCTGTCAGCACAAATTTGAAAATCCTAGCTACACCCCTGGGCTAAGGGGAATACTTTTTTAATCTACAACCTCTCCTTCAGCAAGTAATTACTGCACATAATTAAATTATGAAATTTATGACCATAATTTGTGGCACAAGGCCTTTTCCTTTTATGTTGGGATAATGATTGCTGCTACTTAACACCTATGGATTGTGGATTGTGACACCTCTAGCAGCCGACGCACAGCTTGTATTCCTGACCATTTGCTGAAAAGTGCTGTGAAGAACAGTAAAATAAACTGCACAAGTAGCAATGTTATCAGTAAGAAGTACTCTTTTACAATGATAATAGTCAAAGCCTTCATAGTCTTTCCATAAATACTACACTATATTATAACGTACACAAACCCCAAACTTTCACAAACAAATTCTCGTATCTTGGGAACTGTACAACCTAGGCATTGTTAGAACATTTTTGTTACCAGACATACACTGTCACATGCCAGAAATTACTTTATGAGTGCATGTTTACTGAGATATTCACATTAATATGAAAACAGATGTGTAATTGTATAATTAGCAATGAAAATAATACTGGATATCTCTCAAGATGTGCAGCTTACGGTGCAAATATAAAAGGCAGTTTTCTTAAAACACATCTAAAGTTTCTCCTGGTGTCATGCAACAGTTTGTAAGTCACTTGGCTTTTGAAATATTAAGCACATATGGAAACATTGTTTATTTTCATAATTACTAACAAACAGCAAGTGATATAAATGTACATGTACATCGGAGACCATCCAGGTGCAATTAACCATAGGCAAGACTGCTCTGCAAATTGTAGCATGTTACAGGCCACCCTCACAAACTCAGGAACCTCACATGGCCTTCCTGAAAACACTAGAGGGGATAAATGTATCACCAAACACCATCATACTAGGTGACTTCAATTACCCTAATATAGACTGGGAACACTACTCAAGCCCAAACACCCTAGCCCAAAAGTTCCTGGAATTCATAAACTCAAATGCCATGGAACAACTAGTCACCATCCCCACAAGAGGAGAAAACATACTTGATCTCATCATCACGAACATGGGAGCACAATGTTCAACACCGAAGTATACCCCTCACTGGTGAGATCAGATCACAAACTAATCTCGCTGGAGGTCCTCATCCCACCCCACCTGAAATAAAAAAGACCACAGTAAAGAACTTCTCGAAGCCGATTTCACACTTCTAAAGACTAGTGTGGTCTCCTTTAAGGCCCCGAGCCGGCGGAAAACAGTACTCAAGCCGCTGAATCACTTACAAATGCCTTCTACCAGCACCTGCAGGACTGCATGGATAAGGCAATCCCAAGCAAAACAAAGACTCTTTGTACCAAAGGCAAGCGTCCAGTCTGGTGGACCCCAGCCATAAACAAACTCTACAACAAAAGGAGGAAGCTACTACAAGATAGAGCAAAATCCTTAAAAGGTAAGACACCCTTGATCACTATAAGTAAAAACTAAGAGCTCTCATAAAATCATCCAAAGCAAATTTTGAGAGAAAAATAGCTAAAGACTCAAAAGACAATCATAAGGCCTTCTTTAGCTATGTTAGAAACCTGGGAGGAAACTCCCAGATATGCTCAGAACTAGTTCAAAATGATGTGAAGATTACTGATCCTACAGACATTGCCAACATACTGGCTGACAGGTTCAGTGCAAACTTCTCCCCTCCCCCAAAGGAGAGATATCTATACCAAGCGATTGCAGCCCCCAAAACATCTCCAACGCCCAAGTGAGAACTGCTCTCTCCAAAGCAAAAAACACAGCATCCATGGGACCTGATGGTGCCCCGGCTGTGTGCTCCACGAACTCAACGAGGAATTAAACCCACAGCTAGGACAGCTGTTTAATCATAGTCTTACCTCTGGATACGTACCCAGGGAGTGGCGCACTGCAACTGTGGTCCCACTTCACAAAGGCGGTGCCTCCACCGACCCTGGAAATTACCGGCCCATTAGCTTGACAAGTCTTATCTGCAAAGCCATGGAGAGGATCATAATGGACCTCATAAATAAAGACATAGGGAATTTGCAGACTTTGGATCCTTCCCAGTTTGGCTTTGTCAAAGGCAGATCATGCCTTCTAAACTTGGTTGACTTTTTCGAAACAGTCACCAAAGCCATTGATGACGGAAAGGCAGTCCATACAGCCTACCTCGATCTGGCAAAGGCCTTCGATACAATACCCCACTCGGGTATCATTGAAAAACTCATCAGCTTAAATGTTAACCCATACATCACAAGATGGGTTGCAAACTGGCTGAGTGACAGAACCCACAGGGTCAGAGTTGCTGGCGCCATGTCAGACTCAAAGCCTGTCACAAGTGGTGTACCACAAGGCTCAGTCCTGGGCCCACTCTTGTTTGGCATCTACTTTTCAAGTACAAGCAAACACAGGAGGGTTATGGCTGACAAAGTTTGCAGATGACTGCAAACTGGGCCATAGTAGAAAACACATCTGACACAGATATCCTTCAGAAGGGTCTCACAGAAACGGATAACTGGTGCCAGAGCCATGGCCTAAAGTTAAATGCCAAAAAATGCATAGTCATACCCTTCGGGAAAAACAAGGTTACCCCTAGCTACCAAATAGGTGGCAATCCACTGAGCACAGAAGAAGTTATCAGGGACCTGGGGACCCAGGTTGATAGTAGTCTGTCATTCGACACCCATGTAGCTAAAGTAGTTAGGAAGACCTTCTACATTGCCCATCTTATCATGAAGGGATTCTCATCTAGATCAAGGGAGGTCATAGTCTCCCTATACTCATCACTCATCAGACCAATGATTGAGTACAATGCCCCATTCGGAATGTATCTGACCCGACACTTGCAGCAGCTGGAGAGGCCACAAAAGTTCCTCACCAAAAGGATAAAGGGTCTCAAACATCTGTCCTATGCTGCCCGACTGAAAGAACTCCAGCTCTATTCAGTCGCCTACCGCTTGCTCAGAGGTGACCTTTGCCTAACATACAAGGCCATGTCAAACCCAGATTTGATGAATATGCTTCACCTCAAAAAATCTAGATCTGTCAGAGCCACAAGGGCGGGAGACTTAAACCTCGGCACGGCTATTAATAGGACGTGCTGGAGGGATAGAGTCATCACCCAAAGACTCCCTATGCTGTGGAACAAAATCCCGGTATATGTGAGGCAGAGCACCTCGCTGGCCTTGTTCAAGAGAAATCTTGACCAATGGATGGGAGATCGCAGATATACCCCAGGGATTACCTCAGTGTCACTGCTCGACAGAGGCACAGCAAAATAATGGGTATAGTTCCCCATACTAAAGGGGTGGCGTAAGCCACAAAACTATGGGCTAGGCTTGTAAATGCCCTCGGGCAGATAGCCTAGTATGAACCTATGAACCTATGAATTTCCCCATCTCCCATCATGGCATGTTTTCACCATACATCTCAATTAAACTTTGGGCTCTTATCTGTGAAAATATGAAGAGAAGTATGAAAATATGAAAAATAGCGATTCATTTCACTACTGCAGCACATTCTAGATTAGCAGTCTTAGTGTTATTTTGTGAAGAATTCCTTGCACTTTCTAATACTGCCTGTTATTAGCTGGTAAGTTGTTTAGTTAAAGAAGCCAGACCCAAAAAATAAGCTATGGGTGTGTTGAGGTCAGTAAGAAGGCTGAAACATGCAAGTCCACAGCTGGTAAGGTTTGACTTTATTGGTCTGAATGTATCCACAAAGAATTAAAAAGTAAAAAATAACGGGCATTCAGAAGCCATGTAGCTGAAATACTCGATGTTTTCAAGAGGTCATTCGTGTCATTTATGACAAGTCAGAGTTCTCCAACACACAAGTCCTAGAATTCACAGGTGCTCAACTGGATACTGTTTCCCAGACAGCAAGGCTACCCCACACTAGACTGTCGCACTACAAAATCAAGCACTACAACTATCTTATCAAACCCCTCCAGTCAAGTTGTTTTTGCAGTTATATAATTTGTGATTAGTGCTTAGAAATGCAAAGAAGTGCTGGTAAGGGAATGAACTAGTTAGGGCTGAAAAGGTTAATACTGTAGTTAAGAGGTGGGTGTAAAGCAAGAGAAAAGGAAGGCTGCGTTTTCTTTCAATCTAGGAGGAGCAGAACTGAGTAACAAGCAGAGTTCATTTTGGCTGACAATAGCTCCCCCATCTATATCAGTTCTATATCTGCCAGTGAAGCAGATGAGTGGATAACGAGTGTTCAGCCTACAGTCATCAGCAAACTTAGTTAAAAAAAAATAAGCAAACAGAACAGGTATAATGAAGGGGAAAATGAGGCCCACAAATGTAACTATTTGCATTATGACTAGCCTGAAGTATTAAAAAATTAACAAACTGTCTGATCTGATATTTCAACCCATTGAATACATACATACAAACTTGGAATTCTCTTCTGCATCAGGAAAGAAACAAGAAGCACACAGACGCATTTCCCACATTACCTTCCATCATCATCATCACCAATCACCATGATGATGATGATGATACTGATGGGCAATGTCAGCCTGAAATGCTAAAAATCAAACGCTGGAGATGGAAGATTATGGAGAAAGAGGTCCCAATAATGCTGCAAGTGATATCCAGCGGCAAGAGATAAGACAATTTATATTAAACAAATTGATGCTGTTTCTTTTTTTTTTTTAATAGTAAATTTTGCATTAAATCCTTTTATCAAATATTTTCCTATCACAAAGTAAAAGCAGTTTTCTGAGGCTACAAGATACATTAAACATAATTTAAATACTTCTGCCTACATATTTCAAAGTGGTGTGAAAGTCCTCATCCCTCAAATACAAATATGAAATTGCTTTCAATATAAAGCTTTTTATAAAACAATCCCTGGGATTCAATAAAACCTACACTAAGTGTACACTGTTCTGAGTGAACTGACAACACAGGCACAGCTTCTTACCCTAATTTTAGTTTTTTCTACTGATTTTTTTGCAGCTTTAAATACTGACAGGGATTCATAAAGGTTACCACAAACTATAGACTACATGCAGGCTTACTGTAATCTTTCTGAGTGACCAGAAAGCATAAAAAAATGTGCTATGGATGTTCTTCAATACATATCGTGTACACTTACTGTAGGCATTACTGAATCTGGTCCAGTGCCATTTTTCTGATGAATTGCAAATACAGTTTTAAAAAAAACTTAACACAAAATTGGTTGTAGGCATGGCAACAAAATATATAAGGGATTTTTAAGTTGTCACTCCCTCATTACATTTTTGAGCACCAAAACTTTCTACAAAAGGGGAGATAGACCAGAGTATTTAAGCCAACTCATTTCTTTCAGATTGTAATAAAATAGAAGTTATGTACTCACCATAACGTTCCATCTGAGTAGATACTTCATTTGTCTGCAACCTGTGGGATTCGGATCCGACCTCGGATCCGACCGGCAGCTTTCCAAGCTTCAAGATCCGAGCTCCTAGCTCCTCCCCCCTACCCATAAACCCTTGCTACCAACCACATTACCTCAGATCGGTTATTTTGCCCTATAAGCTAAAGACGGAGAGAATTCTCCACAGGACAATATTTTACCGAGGTTCGGGGGATGGCAGGGGGGGTCGGTTGCAGACAAATGAAGTATCTACTCAGATGGAACGTTATGGTGAGTACATAACTTCTATATCTGAAGTAGTTACTTCATTTGATCTGCAACCTGTGGGACAGAGTCCCCAGCTTACCTAAAGGCCCTGGGTGGACCCTACGGAAGGATATTCCGAAGCACCGCGGAGCCAAAGGAAGCCCTACTTCTGGAAATCATGTCCAGTTTGTAATGAGAAATGAACGTATGGGAAGAGGACCAGGTAGCCGCTGAACAAATATCGTCAACTGGAACTCTAGACCAAAACGCTGTTGAGGTAGCCACAGACCTGGTAGAGTGTGCCCGGATGGCAACCGGAGCTGGTTTCCCAACTGAAATGTATGCCTGTCTGATACATTGAGAAATCCAATTCGCTACTGTCACCTTAGAAATTGGTTTGCCCATGGCTGATTTAGCATAAGAAACAAACAACTGGTCTGACTTGCGGAAATCTTTAGTCCTGTGCAAGTAAAAACGCAGTTGCCTGTGTACATCCAATTTGTGCAATGTGTATTCACCTTTGTTTTGGAAGCTAGGAAAGAAAACAGGGAGGTTAATAGATTGATTAATGTTAGATTCTGTGGCTACCTTAGGAAGAAAAGAAGGATTAGTCCTGAGGGCAACCCTATCTTTGTGAAAAATAAGGTATGGATACTTAATGCACAAGGCTTGTAGCTCTGATACCCGCTTGGCGGAGGTAACTGCTACCAAGAAGGCTGTCTTCCAAGATAAGAACTTTAATGGCGCAGAGGCCGCAGGTTCGAAAGGTGGTCCCGTTAATGCTTGTAATACCAGGGTAAGATCCCATGGAGGCATAGCCGGTTTAATGGGAGGCTTTAAGAGGAACACACCTTTTAGAAAGGCTTTACATATTTTAACTGAAGCCAAAGAACTTATGCCATCTCCTACATGATAATGGGAGATGGCAGCAAGTTAAACTTTAATGGTGGACGCGCTATCAAAAAGGAGGGATAGAAAGTCCAGAATGTTGGGAATAGGAACCGTAAAGGGGTCTAATCCCTTATCCTTTGCCCAGATGGAAAAACTTTTCCATTTACTGTTGTAGAGTTTTCTGGTGGATGGCTTATGAGCTGCCACGAGAATAGCCTTGACTGGGGAAGAGATACCGGGAGTCCTTGCCATTAATGGAACTGGATCAGCCAGGCTGTGAGCCGGAGGCTGACCAGGTTTGGAATGTGGCATCTCATCGGATGCGAGATTAGGTCTGGTTTGGGATCCAGAATCCAAGGGGGAGCCACACTGTGAGACTGCAGAAAGGGGAACCAGACTTGTCGAGGCCAGAATGGGGCAATGAGAATCACTTTGCTTCCCAACCGACAGGCTTTCTGGATGAATTTCATCATCAGAGGAAGAGGAAGATATGCATAAAGAAGACCGGGTGGCCAAGCATGAACCAGGGCGTCCCTGGGAGATTCCCCTTTGGGGGGAACTATCGCGAAGTACTCGCTGCATTTTGCATTTAGGGGAGAAGCAAAAAGGTCGCAGCGAGGTTGACCCCATTTGTGGAATATCTGTTTCGCGACCGAGGGATTCAGAGACCACTCGTAAGGGCTGAGAAACACCCGACTTAGGCTGTCTGCTAATATGTTGGTCCAACCCGGTTGGTGGAAATCGCCCATTCCCACACTCTCATGGCTTCTCGACACAGGGGGTAAGACCTGGTCCCTCCCTGTTTGTTGATGTACCATACCACGGACATGTTGTCCGTGTGGATTGCAATAGTCCCCAGAGGTAGAAGGTGATGGAGAGCTTGCAACGCCAATAGCACTGCCCTCATCTCTAGGACACTGATATGCAATGCAGTCTCTAGAGGAGTCCACGTTCCTTGGACTGACTTCCCTGCATAATGCCCGCCCCACCCGAGGCAGGAAGCGTCCGTGGTCAACGTGGCTTCGACTGGGGGAATCACAAAGGGTCTCCCTTCTTTGAGATCTTCTGCCTGCAGCCACCAAAGTAGGGAGTCCCTGCATGCCCTGCTCAGGGGAATCGGCATGTCCAAAGGATGGGTCAACAGAGACCATTGGACCTGGAGAGTCCACTGTAATACACGCATCCGCAGACGGGCATGGAGAGAAAGGCCGATTGCCGCCGACATAGATCCTAACGCCCTCAGGACTAATTCTGCTGGGGGGGGTTGGGATCTGAAGAATATCCACAACTTGGCGGTACAAACTGTTTATTCTGGTTGGTGTGAGGACCACTCTGGAGATTCGAGTATCCAACCTGGCCCCTATGAAATCTAGGGCTTGAGATGGGCACAGGCAGGACTTCTTCAAATTGACTGAAATGCCCAAATGAGCAAACAGAGATAGGGCATAGTCTCTCGCTGTAACCAGAAGATGCTTGTTGGGGGCGGTGAGGAGCCAATCGTCCAGGTAAGGGAACACCTGAATGCCCTGGAGTCTCAGGTGGGCTGCTACCACTGCCATGACTTTGGTAAACACTCTGGGGGCTGAGGTTAGGCCAAATGGAAGAACCCTGAACTGATAATGACTGGCTCCTAGCCGAAAGCGGAGAAATCTCCTGGACCGTCTGTCCATTAGTATATGGTAGTACGCGTCCTTGAGATCCAACGAGCACATCCAGTCATTCTCCTGCAGAAGGGGGAGAATAGATTGGAGAGTGACCATCCAGAACTTTTCCTTGGGTATGAACAGGTTCAGGGACGAAAGGTCTAGAATGGATCTGAGGTCCCCCGTTTTCTTTGGCACCAAGAAGAACCTGGAGTAATAACCCGATCCGGACTGATCTGGGGGGACGGGCTGGATGGCTCTTTTTCTTAGCAACTCTGAAATTTCTTGAGTTGCGGACTCCCTTTGATGGGGTGGAACATTGGGGAGATGTTTGGGCTTGGGGGGGGTTGTAAGAACGGAATTGTGCAACCTCTGGATATTATCTGGAGCACCCATCGATCGTTTGTAATTGACTCCCAGCTTGATAGGTGCTCCGATAGTCGCCCCCTGACTGCCTCCAGAGAGGGACAGTCGGGCAAGCCCTCAGGGCTGTTGCGCGGGTCCCTCCGAGAAGGGTTCTCTAGACCCGAAGTTACGCGGGCCCCCTCTGCCTCTGGGCCGGCGTCCACCTTGTCCTCCTCTGCCTCTAGAGGACGAGTTGTCCGCAGCAGGACGGGATTGCTGAGATTTCCGGAACCACAGCTTCTTTTGCCCCCTCTGATTCCTGGAGAAGGATCTTTGGGGGTTCGAGAAGCGGACTCCGATGGCCGACAGCGTCTTCCCATCCTTCTCGCTTTGGACTAGCGTGTCGCGAACCGATGAGCCAAATAAGGCCGAACCATCGTAAGGGGTGTTCGCGAAGGACGCCTTGAAGGGATCCGTGAAATCGCAGAGGTGGAGCCAGGAGTGCCGTCGCAAAACTACTCCCGCTCCGTTAGCTCTAGCGGCTCCTTCCGTGGCATGAGAAAGAAGTCGCATAGATGTGTTTGATATGGACTTTAGAGTGGCCATTCGGGTCTCAAAAACCTTTTTGTCTGAGACCGAGATGGACTCCGGAGAGGCTGCAGCGTATTCCTTAATTAAGTCACACTGTAGCCTGATAGTGTGTGCCATGTAGTTCAGCGACCTTATAGCAAAGGTTGCTGAAGCAAACATCCGCTTCCCAATACGGTCCAAAGCCCGGGACTCCTTGTCCGGCGGATGGACCGAAGAACTTTCTTGGGCAAGTTCTTTCTTAGTGGCAGCCGCCACCAACATAGCATCCACTGGTGCGCCTTTGGACCACGAAGGTCTATCAGAGGGAGGGCTGAGGACCTTATCCGGGCGTCTAGGGATAGGCTCCACGGTGTCGAGCTCCTTCCAAGCCCTGGTGGTAATTAGGTCCACCAAGGGGTCGGCTGGGGGGGACACCCAGGAGGTAGATGGGCCTGCCTCAAAGGCCTCCAGAAATACGGACTCGTCCATGGAGGGCTTTTGGGCCGACCACCCCTCTTATCATAACATCTCCATGATGTCTCCAAATGAGACATCTTCGGGGGGTGACCTTGGGGAACCCTCCGTAGCCTCCAAATCCGTATCCATGGTAATGGACTCGGGGGAGTCCAGGTGCCTCCTTTTGCACTGGTGCTTCCGAGGCACCTCTTCGGCGGGGCTGTCCGAAGAGGGCTCGTCCACCGGTTGGTGTTCCTCCCTGGGAACTAACTGGAGGCTTTGGGCAGGCTGTCCCGATGGACGGATGAGCGAAGACAGACCCTGATACAGTGGGGGCACGGGCGGATCCGAAGGCCCGGTCGGGGACCTGGATGACCTCGACAGTACCCTCTCCACTACCTCAAAGGCCGAGGGAGATTCACCATCACCAGCCTGAGAAAGTAACCTCCTCGGCTCCGAGGTAAGGATCGGGGTCGGAGCCGAAGCAATCGGATCTGAGGCAGTGGTGCGCTCCGGCCCCCATTCCCTCGGATCCAATGCTCAACCCTCGGCCCCGAGAGCTTGGATCCGACAAGCTCGAAGGCATAGTCGGCGTCGAAGACACTATCCCTGTCGGCGCCGACGTATCCCCGGATCCAAAAGGGCCTGGATCCGAAAACTCCGAGACCCGATAATGGGTCGGAGAAGGAGCTATCGGGGCAAACATGGGGGCTGCACTCCCTCCCAAGGGGGGGGGGCAAGAGCATCCCCATCTGCATCTGGGTCTGCAAAAATCTTCGCATCATCCGATCCATGTCTGCTTCGGAGATGCTTCTGGTAGACCGCGAAGAGGTAGTCGAAGCAGGCCGGGAAGGCCGCCTCGAAGACCTTGAGGGAGACCTATCCTCCTCATCCGGCTCCAGGGAAAAGGAAGGTGAACGGAGCAGAGAGGACAAGGATCCGGAGACCCTCTCAGGAGATTTCAGAATCTTTTCAGGCGGAGCCGAGGGATGAGACTCGGCCCGCCTCTTAGAAATATGACCCTCTCTCTCTCTGTGTTTCTTCTTCTCCCTGTGGGAAGAAGAACCAGACTCCACAGAGCTAGTACCCGATAAGGGAGGTTGAGTCCCGGGTACAGCTGAGGGAGTAGCTGGCGCTGAAGCTACCGGAGTAGCCTGGATCCGGCTAGGAGAGGAAGAAGAAGCTGATTCCTGAAGGAGTTTTCCCACCAGGATCAGCTTGTTCTTCCTGTCCCTAAGTGCCCGAGGATTAAAGGCCGCACAAATCTGGCAGGCCTCTGACAAATGTGCTGCCCCCAGACACAAAACACACTGAGTGTGGCCATCAGCTGGGGAAAGCTTATGGCCACACTCAGTACACTTAGAAAATATAGTTTTTGCTTCAGCCATAATTCTCTCACACACACACCCAAACACTAAGGGGGGGAGGGGCGAGACAAAATTTAAACTAAAGAGAAAGTTTTTTTTTTTTTTTTTTTTTAAAACGTGGGTATGATTAGATAAACATTAAAAACAACACACACACAATTTAAACTAGAAACTAGCTTTTAGAAAAGGAACAATCTCACCAGGCCAGGAGCTCTTCACTAAGAAGCAACTGTCTTTAGCCGCGGCAAAAAACGATCTGAGGTAATGCAGTTGGTAGCAAGGGATTATGGGTAGGGGGAGGAGCTAGGAGCTCGGATCTTGAAGCTTGGAAAGCTGCCGGTCGGATCCGAGGTCGGATCCGAATCCCACAGGTTGCAGATCAAATGAAGTAACTACTTCAGATCTTGCTGTTACACATTACAAGTATATATTAACTTCTAGATCCTTGTATCTTGGATAAAAGGGAATTCTTCAAGTTGCAGCAATTTCAGAGCAAGTATTTTCTCCTAATTAAATTCTCCAGAGCTTTGAAACTCACACTATCCTGTCAGAACTCATTATCCTGTCATACCACACAAAATCTTTCCACCTGAGATATGAAGCTTCCAAAACCATTTAAAGCTCAGTTTTAAAAGTACTTGCATAAAATCATGCACGGTAGGAGAAAAACATTTACCAGCATTTTCATTAAGAGATTTATGGTCTGGTTGAGGCATTTTATAGTCAAATGTTATCCTTAATGGGAGTTAGTTCAAGGACTTTTATTCACAGATAAAAGCATTTTCCTTGTGATTGACCATTCTCCAATGAAAACACTCAAATGCTATACTTATTCTACTTTGCATTCACAAATCTGCATGCGTCTGTATATGTGCACTTTTTTTTTTTTTTTGCTGTGAAGCAGCTGTTCTTTCGATGTGCAACCATATGTTTAGGAAACAGTCAGAAGTCAAACATTTAACATATTAGTCCAAATGAGAGGTAGGCAGTGGCAAAGATCCACTGTTCATATCATCATTTCCTTGGTATGCTGTTACTAAACTCTCTGGACAGCTATAAATCTATATGAACTCTTTATGGTATATTATTCTGAGCTGGTATACATAATGCAGAATAAAGCATGCATCATTTTGGTATTATTCACAAACACCACTTGACACTCAAGGACCATTGTACCTAGTGGTTAAGCATTATGTTTTCATCTGAGGAATACTGTCAGTATTAGGCACCACAAAAATTCAGAGGATCACTCTGAATTTATTCCCATACTGGTTTCCTCTCAACTCAATCATGGCAATGCCTTTTGCACTCTTTCTTTCAGAGCCCAAAACTGGCTATTTACAGCTTATGCAGCACTCTGCAGCACAGCCACTTACTGGCTCTAATTGTTACAAGCACAGGGAGGCTACATTGGTTTCATATTCAGCTTCTTCTTATCTTTATGATCTTGCTCTTGGAATGTTTATCCTTACAAGACTAGTCTCTCTTACATGAAGGAGTGGACTATTCCCTACAGCTTCCCTGGGGCTTTTGGATCTGGCATCATGGGGCTAGTAACAATTCCAAGGATGCAGCTTGAAACAGTTGGTATCTAGTCTTTAGTAAATCAGGCCTTTGCCTTTGGACATTTGCTACTACAATGGCTTAGACAGCATCCCACCTTGACCTACTTCAAGAGCTTCCTAATAATGGTATTGTGAGCTTTACTGAAGACCCAGTGAACAACTGTTAAGTCAGTTGTACTGCACCCTGTAGCTATGAGATCTCACCTGTGACACACACCTCTATGTTCTACCTCTACTGCACTTTCTTTAAAGTTCACTATTCTTTTTTTTACTTCCCTCAACTCTATTTTTGAATTCCACTTTATTTCTTCTCTCTCTCTCTTACAACACTTAACTCAATGCAACCTTCTCTTCTAGCTCAATAGCGAACATAATTACCATTTACATCATGTACAAGTTTACATCTACTGCATGCAATGTTGTAACTGATGTACATTACTGCTCACCTAACACTGCTACACTCTAATTACAAGATCAGCTATCCTTATTCTTATGCATTTCTACGTGCATATTACTTACATCTATTTTTCAGTTTACTTCCTTAACTGCTTACTTAAATTATATAATTTTGTACTAACTGCATTTACTAACTTGATAACAACTGCAAAGCATGCAATGCCTATTCTTCCTATCTCACTCATAGAACGCTCATGTGTCTGTGATACCTACTATAACTAATTTTATGCCTTGTTATACACTGACATGAACATTGTTTTTATGAACTTTTCTCTCTATGCTTTTGCTGGAAATAGGCTCATCTCTGTTGACATTTTATGGCATCACAAAAACAGGTGTAATTTAACACTGCACAAAGTCAAAAGAATTACATTACCTAATACATTAAATCGTGCAAAGAACGATGCTGATTTAAAGTTCAGTAAAGGCAAGATGAGCACAACTAAGTAGAAAGGCACTGTCTTTGTCTTGCTCCACCACTCTGCGAACGCAGTCTGCCCTGCACTGCTGTTACTTGGACCCACAATCAGATCATCAGTTTTGGGTATTTCAGGATAAGGACAAATCACTGCAAAATATATGTCAGATATTAAAAGTCATTGAACATTTCAGTCAAGAATCTTATTCTTTTTCCAGTTAGTAAAAATGTAGTTAATAATTTATACAGCAATAGTTTGGATAAATACAATGTTTCTCAGTCACAGCAATACCAAATATTACAGTATGCATTATGTCTCAGTCACAGACTGAATGGTTTGTTATATGCAAAAGTCTAGTATCAGCAAATACACTGAAGACAAGTCAAATTTCGCAAAAGTGTAAAAAAAAATAAGCAAAATTAGGTCGGACTGCTATGGAGGCAAAAGGAGACATCTCTTGCATAACTACAGACATGATAACCATTGCCACAAGTAATTAAATAAGTGAAAATTATGTACTTAGTGCACTTGATCTGCAAGAATGAGATCACCCTCTGCAGCTTACAGGAGTTTGCCCAAAGACACTGGGATTGCTTGGCAATCCAAACTTTCCTAGGGTGCCAAGTACTACTCCCATCCCATAAAGCACTATTCTGCTCTACCTGCCAAGATCTAATGTTAAACATGTTAAACATAATACACACACACACACACACACACACACACACACACACACACACACAGACACAGACACACACACACACAGGAGACAATCATTACATCAAAGGGATGTAATATTGAAATCCAAAAGATTGATTTTAAATGGTCAAGCAACCACCAGTTTGAAAAATCCTGTAGTTTCCACAAACTACAGCCCAAAGAAACCACAAAATAAAATAAAATTGCAAATGTTTATTACATAAATAAATTTGGCAAGGACTGTACTTAAAAATGACAATAAGCACTTCCGTCCATTACTATATGAACGTCTTCAGATCATATACTCATGGACGAAAAAGCTTATTGTCGTTTTTAAGTACAGTTCTTGTCGAATTTATGTAATAAATGTTTGCAATTTTATTTTTCGGTTTCTTGTGGAGCTTTTGTATCTAATGCTTGTATGCAATTTTTAATATTTAGAGCTTTTCTTCCTGGGCCTCCACCCAGTCAGAATTTTCCAGCAAACAAATGGAAAATAAATAAATAAAAATAAGACAGACGGTTAAATGTTACCACCTATAGACTTTGAAGAAAAGGGAAACAAAAAACTGGACATCTTTACATATGTACTTTGTTCTGTGCATGTTAATATCACAGCTAATGATTCAGTGCAACAAATACTCTCCCGTGGTAATAACAGGCTTTATACAATTCAGGCAAATGTACATAAAGGCTTAAATTAGCTCATTTGCAACTTCAGGCATAAAAGTAGGATTAATTTCAAGAGAAACTCACTCTTTAAGAGAAGAGAAAATATGATGATTCGCCACAGTCTGTTTTTCCAAAAATGATGTATAAGGAGGTACTGGATGTTTTAGCTGTTGTCTTGACAAGAAGGTATCCTCAAGAAAGTCATTGCAAACTTTAAAAAAAATTAAGAAATTATAACTTTGCCCCTGGTGAAAGTTAGAGAGGTCAGCCAAATATACTTTAATGGAGGAATAAATTAATCACATCCCAAAATTATCTGCTAGATGTTCAAGTACTGTGGGGAAAAAAAGAGCAGAAAAGGAATTTGGATCTTTGGAGTGAGCCCACGGTGATAACTGTTTCCATTTTTCTCAGCAAGTCTTCATCAAGATTAGCTTCTGAGAAGAAAAGAGTTGTTATTAAGCACTGTACCCAAAATGAACTGATTACTAGCTACTTCTAGAAGTGGGAAAACCAAGAAGCGATGAATAGGAATTAAGTGTTGGGGTAAAGTTTGTCCACCGGATAGTCCAGGCTTATTGAACAGATGAGGCAAAAGAACAAGGCACCTGTTTTATCGAGACCAGTGTGAAACTACGAGGAATGAATGAATGAATTCTGTCATAAGAGGAAATGGGAGGAAACACAAAGGAGTCTAGCTGGTCATCAGTGAGCTACACTGTCCCTCGTGTGCTTTTCCAGGCCTCATTCTCAACTGTCCAGATTTGTACAGAATGCCCAGAATTTGGCTTCATATAGTTTGGCCTGTTCCTCATAAAATTCATGGTTTTCTGGCACGCAACTGAGGAGCAAAGTCACCAAATAATGCCACACATTTGAGTTTCAGACTTTATATCCTTTAGAAAATGCAAAACACAAAACCTATTTTCTTCTTCTTCTTTCGGCTTTTCCCGGTTAGGGGTCGCCACAGCGGATCATCTGTTCGCTCATGACTGGCAGTGGAGTTTTACAGTGTCGAGTTGCCAGCCCGGCGCCCAACCTTCCACAGAAGGCACACACTCACACCTAGGGCCAATTTAGAGTGTCCAATATTACTCTAGTTAATCTGTAAGTTCATAACAGCAATGTTTAAAGGAAAACTCCACCTTAGAACTAAAAAAATCTTTTTTCACTATCTCCGTTTTCTGAGTTATTTTAACATCTCAAAAATCACTCTAGCTGCTTCTCATAGAATTTTCATGTTTTCTGCAAAATGACTGCCAATGGGGCTTGACATATCAATGTGATCTTATTTTTCTTCAGGCTTTTCTCTTTCCCATTATCCATTTCAAGTCTGCCTTATATGAGTCATGCTAGACATAAGGAAGTAGTGGTACATTCCCATTCCACTGAAATATAATGGGACAGTGTCAGTCACTGTCATCTTATCTGTCTGTAACAGGACTGCTTCGTTTATTTCTTGAATGGCCCTCGTGTGTGTGTGTGTGTGTGTGTGTGTGTGTGTGTGTGTCTCAGGTCTTGTTTTACAATATACTAAGGAATTATACTGCTGCAACAAAAACAGCTGCTAAACTGCAGGCCTTTGTTCAAAGTATCTTTTTATAGCCCAAGATGATTTGAGAGCCCCCCCCCCCCCATACTTTGGTAAATGTGCTGATACTTAACAAGAATTACAAGAATAATATTTTCTCATTTTCTCTAAATGTTGCAGACATCTTTGATATTACATTCAAGCCATCTTAAAATGTAAAGTAGTACAAAGGAAGAACATTTACAGTTTAAAGCTTAGCATCTCAATACTGTGATGTTGCTTATGTAAATTTGTCAAAAGAGGTGACCAGTGGTGGATCCAGGAATCTGCAAAAGGGGGGAGGGGGGCGCAGTCTGGAAAGTACACCAGTGGGGAGAGGAACAGTGGGTGTCAGGGTCTGCTGAAAGATCACCTTAACATGCTCTGACAGCACACATAAAAAGACAGTGATATACATTCTATTGTACATTGTACAACACTGTGCAGTGGCTTTGGTAGTGGAGGGAGGTAACCTCTATCCTGTATATCACAAATTTACACACAGCACCAGATGTCTGCAGGCATAACCAGTGAGATTTAGTTATCCACAAAAAGCCACAGTCCTTTTCCATAGTAGTATACTTTGCATATACATTATGCTAGCCTAGTAGAGAGTCCCAGTGAAGACAAAACAGCCACAGCAAGTACCATAGTAAAAGCAAGCAATTCTGTACTTACTTCTGTGAAAACTATGAATAACTTAAAAAAAAGCTCAACAACTTAAGTACATGTTATGAAAAAAAAATCTGCAAAACAAATACTCAGTTCCAAATATAACCACTATAGCATATCACAGAGAAAATATAACCCAAAATCTACTTTAACATCATGCAATATCAGATATAAACCAGAAACACAAATGTTTGGGTGAATTAGTAAATATTCCATTTAATTTATGCAAAAAAAGAACACAAAACACTTTCTTCAGCTAAACACAAAAATGTCTTCTAACAGCTCAGGGTCAACTACTTCAGCAACAGACATTCCCCATACCCACTGCCCACCTAAAGTATCTAGACTGACCCTTCCACAGTAAATAAAAAAACAAACAAAAAAACAAATAATGCATGTTTTCTTTCATAGATACACTAATCACAGTTTGTATTCCTTCTTACTCCACCCAAATACACTTCAGTCCTGCAAAGTCAGAATTACAACAGCAAACACCAGGGGCCAGTCATTTCATCCACAAACAGCCCATACCCAACTGCCTATTTTTTTCTAATCTGGTCTGACCTTGTCAGGTTAAGAGAAAAAGGAAATAATGGTTGTATCAATGTATTCTTCATATACACACAGACACCACAACTTGTATTCCATCTTACTTCTCCCAAATATACCTTAGTCCTGCAAATCCAGAAATACAAAAACAAAAATAGCAAGGCCAATGATTCCACTCACAAACAGCCCCCGTAACCACAACATACCTAAAGTATCTGGTTTGACTCTGATAGGATAAAAAAATACATTTTTCTTTCACAGAACAGTAACTGCAGCATGTATTTGTCTATGCTTCAAACAAATACATATTAATCTTACAAAAGCCAGAATTACAATGACAATCAGCAAGGCCAATCAATTTTATCCACAGTTAGTGCCCATATCCATTGCCTACCCACAGTATCTGGTTTGGTCTTGCCAGGATAAAAAATTACTTTATTTTTAGTTATTTGTTAACTCTGCCAGGATAAAAATAACATTCATGTATTTTTTGCGTCACAGGAGCAGTAATAGCTTGTATTCCAGCTTGTTTCAAGCAAATACACATTAGTCCTCCAAAGTTTGAATTAGAACAGCATATTGTATTGCAAATCTTTTCATCCACAGGCAGCTCCGTACCCCCTGCTATCTACAGCATAAAAAACAAAGTAGTGAACTAGTCTCCCAGACACACTCCAACGGTATTCCCAGAATGATCGAAGCAACCAGTGGAACAATAAAATCCTTTTATTAAGCGATAAAAACACTGATAAAATAACTGGTAAGCACTTTCATTTAATAAAGTATTAAACTTCATCAGACACCATGTTCTTTACATAACTTCCTTATACACTCAAATAGTTCAAATTCATTGGATGAAAAAAATGCAAATCACATCAGTGAATCAACCACCACAGCCTGCCTAAAAGGTAGCACATACACAATAAAACCCAAAGAATTGTATATGTGTATATGTGTGTGCTTTCTAATGGAAAAAGCTTAATAAAATAAAATACTGAACAAGCATTACTGAAAACTTGTGTATAAAATATAATGACTATAAAGCACTAAAGTTTTTTTCTCTCCAATGCTTTTAACCTTAGCACTGGGGTGATGGAGCTATGCTCATTTATCCCCGGCCAACTGTCAGCCTGCAAACAGATTTGCCATCGTTAAGTTCTTTAGATTCTAAAAGTAGCCCCCATGGTTTTTTGTCATTAACTTCAACCCAATCAATGACTAAAAATCTAAACCGATGCTCTAAATTGTCACAAACATGTTTAGCTAAGACATTATTTAAGTTATGTTTTCTTATAGCATAGTCACGTTCATAAATCCATTGACTAAATTTCCTCTCCGTTTTACCTATGTAAAAGGCTGGGCATGAGTCACACGATGCTATGTAAATCACTGCTTTAGAATTGCAGTTATACTTTCCCTTTATAGGGTATGCAAAATTTCATACCATAAAATTGTTTGTTTCTTCTATTTTATGGCACCATGCACATGCCTTGCATTTAAACATACCATGCGTACTATGACTATTCAAATTGTTTCTCCTTTAATATGTCTTTAAAATTCAATCCCTTTCTGTAGGTAATAACTGGTCTTTCACCTATTTGTTTTCTAATTTTAGAGTCATCTGTTAATTTAGGCCAGTTCTTTTCAAATATGGACTTAACTTTCTAAAGTCTTCATCAAATGTAATGGTTAAAGATCTTGAAAAATTGAAGACTTGTTCAGTACCATACTTTTGCGTGTCTATAGTTATACCAAGCTCTACCACAGAATAAACAACCTCTTCTAGTATTGCGTCTGTAGAGTGACATCTACGCAGGCTATGGTGTTGGGTTCATTGATTGATTTGCATTTTTTTCATCCAATGAATTTGAACTATTTGAGTATCTAAGGAAGTGATGTAAAGAACATGGTGTCTGATGAAGTTTAATACTTTATTAAACGAAAGAGCTTACCAGTTAATTTATCAGTGTTTTTATCGCTTAATAAAAGGATTTCATTGTTCCACTGCTTCCTTCGATCATTCTTTGAATACTGTTGGAGTGGGTCTGTGAGACTAGTTCACTACTTTATTTTTTTATTCAGTTTTTGGGTTTGTTTTCATTTTTGGTGGTTCATGGCTTCTGGAAGTGCACTAGATTTCTCCCAGCTCTCCATTCCTAATGGAGGAGATGGCTTTGAGAACAGCATCGGTAACTTAACAGCTTTAATAATGCACCTTAACCAATGGATGGACTACCTATATGAATGAATTGGTTCGGCTGGAGAAATTCCTCCCACTGTGAATCATCCACAGGGGAGAGCCAGAGGATCAGCGTTTGATTTTAACTCTACACCACTTTGTCTTGCTGCTGCCTCACAACTCAACTTGCAGGAACCTTCCGGTCCTGCAGCTGGAAATACACAGCCTGGGTTACTAAGTAAGTCGCCTGGACAAGGAATTGCTACTAATGGTGTTCATAGACAAGGAACTGCTTTTTCCAACAGGAGAGAAATTCCATTACTTAAAGATTGGTTGGGCGCTAGTTTTTCCTTTATTCCAGGACAGGAACGGACTGGCTTCACCTTGGAGGGTAAGCTGAACGATTTTGACAATAAGTTAATGAAATGTAAAAAACTCCACCTTGAAAATGCATACCTGAGTGTATTCGGTGTAATATTGTTCCCAAGGGTTTACGCATTTGGGAATACCCTATTGGCTTGTCTAATAATTCAGCTTTACATGTTGACCTGTTAAAAATGTTTGACAGGTTTGGTATTGAATTGCTCGAATTGCTTATTAAATATAATGATAAAGAGGTAGAAATCCTCTGTAAAGACTTGATTGTCTTGCACAAAAACATAAGGGAAGATGCTTCGTATGAACAACTCAAGTACGAGCATCTGAGAATTTATAATAGCAGAGAGAAATACATAGAAAAGTTAAAAGCTGGAAAAAGCAAGAAAATTAACAGGGACTTAAATGAGTATGCAAAAGGCTTAACATACCCAAAACCACCTAGCTTTCAGAACAAACGTAGACATTATAATAACAGGAAAACCTTTCCTGTAAATAATTATGACAACAACCAGGATTCGGGGAATGTGGCTGACTTAGAAGAACATGGAGCAACCTCAGACTATGACAATGAATACCCAGGGCTAAGAAGGTTGGAAAGAATTAGAAATAAGAATGTCTCTAATGGTAGACAAGAGCAACAACTGAGGTTTCAGGGAGCCAGACCAAGGAACAAAAACTGGAGGACGTAAGTTTTTTTGCATCAGGTTGTTGACCACGATGGTGTGATTTTAAATGACCATGAAAGCCAATTTGGTGGATGTACCATTGTTTTGAATGTGCAAAATTACTTTAAAGTTTATAATTTCTCTCAAGTGCATGTTGATGCTGATGTTGCAAACTTGTTATCCAGGGGCATGACATTTGTTCCAACCCACTCATTTAAGTTTACTGACATCATGATAAACTTAAAGTTATATTTGAGAAAATTTAACCTTTCCTTATTGCATCAAAATAATGTCGACAACACCCATACTAAGAACACATACGGGATTAGTACGACTTTTAACCCATCCCTCCATCGTAGACTAGTCGTATGGAAAAAGTATGCGAACTAGATTTAATGAACATGCACAAATGTAAAAGCAAGCTCTTGGATCGTAACATGAATCTCAACAAAAATGAGTGGCAACTTGTAAAGAATTTGCAAAAAGAAAAAATAATTATGAAACCTGATAAGGGTGGGGTGGGGTAGTCATTAAGAGTCTGGACATGTACAATAACAAAATGAATGAACTGCTAGAGACCAACACATATGAGGAGACTACACTTAATGAACTAAATGGAGCATATAGGAAGGTCTATACTCAGTTAAGTGACATTTTCCTCGAAAGAAGGATAGAAATACACTTATACAACTATCTCAACATTCTGACCCCTAGAATACAGTATTTTTTGGAATCCCCAAAATCCATAAAAGTCTACACCATCCCCTACGAGACCTTTAGTGGATGGAAGGGATACAATAACCTCAGCTTGTGCACATTATTTAGATTTCAAATTAAAGAAAATACTAAAAGAAGAACTTCAGATTTGTAAGGACTCATGGACCTTTTTGGCTTCCTTAAAACAAAATACAATACAGCCCAACAGATATACTGGTGACCATAGATGTATGTGACCTTTACACAGTTATACCGCAGGGGTGGGTCCATGAAATACTTATAGAACATAGGACCCCCCCATGATACAATTACCCTAATATTGGAGCTATTAGAGCTGGTACTTAGTAATAACTATATAACATTCAATAACATACATGTCAAGCAGAGCGCCTCCTTGGCCCTCTTCAAAAGGAACCTTGATGATTGGATGGGAGATAGGAAATTCACCCCGGGGATCGTGTCAGTTGCCCTGCTAGACAGGGGTCCAGAGAAGTAAATATTGTGGGAAGAAATATCCAGGGAATTGTTATGTCTAGGCTTGTATAAGCCCTAGGGCCAATAGCCTAGTACCAACCTATGAACAAGTACTATTTACAGAAAAGGGGTATCTCCGTGGGTTCACCTTGTGGTGGGGCATATGTCAATGCAATCATGGCGTATTGGGAAAAACATTTTGTTTTTCAGTCCTCCTACAATAACCACATTAGGACATACCATAGGTTCCAGGATGGTATTTGCCTTATATGGAAGGGATCACTGGCTACACTTGAGCAATTCCTGGAATACATAAATAACACCACTTCATTCTTTAAATTCACTTCAAATGTCAACTTCAATTTTATTAATTATTTGGATGTTCACTTATTTAAGGATGAAGTGAAAGGGAGATATGTCACCACAATTCACAGGAAAGAGACTTATTCTAACTGTTTCCTTCACTACAGTAGTTCACATCCCCAGCATCAAAAAAAGGTCTGTAGTGAAGGGACAGTTAGTTAGGGCAGCTCGAATGGTCACCAGACACGAAGATTTTATTCTGGAGTGTAATACCTTACGCTCAATGTTCTTTAAAAGAGCATACCCTGTAGAATTAATCGATGACTTAATTCAGAAAGTCACAAGGAAAAGAATGAATGGACATTTTCAGCCCATTCTGGGAGATGAATGTCACTCTACAGATGCAATAGTAGAAGATGTTTATTCTACAATAAAGCCTGGTACAACTATAGACACACAAAAGTATGGTATTGAACAAGTCTTCGATTTTTCAAGATCATTAACCATTACATTTAGTGAAAACTTTACAAAATTAAGGTCCATATTTGAAAAGAACTGGCCTATATTAACAGATGACTCCATACCTCTCAACCTGGAAACATCAAAAATCTGGACAAGGCCCATGAAAAATAGGTACAAATCTTACGCTGATTAACATCTAATTTGCATACATAATTATGTAACCCCACCCACTCCAATGGAATTATGGGATACCAACTTTCGAACGCAAACTGAAGAACAGACAACCAAAACATGGCACCAGAGTCCCCCTGCAGCCATTCCAATGTCCCGTTACCTAGCTATTTCGCCCCATTTACCATAAACACTAATGTATGCATATGACAGAGTTGCACAAATGTGGAAATAGTATACAATTATATTAAGAAAAATTGAGTTAGTTTAAAATATCTTCACAAACAGACTTGCTTCAAAGTCCAGTAAGAAATGTGTCATTATAATTCTACATGCTATGAGTTTGTACCATTAGCACAGCATGTATGTGATCCCAAGGACAAATGACAACTAAATATAATGATTGGTAGCTGGGCTTATAAGTCCAAATTTTTCCTTAGGTGTGTGCATGATGCAGGAGAGAGGCCTGGTAATCTACTTCTGTTTTCTGCTAGCTTTGTAAACCTTTTGGCTAGTGTCAGTTCCTTATTGGGGCGATATAGGAGTTTGATCCAACTTAACGGCACTGCATGGAATATATCAAAGGATGAGTGTGCTACAATTGATAAAAGTTTTATAAAAGGTAGTATTTGTCAAATGTTGAGGGGTATACCTCCTGTTCTCAGGGTAGGTCCAGACACAGAAGCATACCTAGTTTATCTGGTGGTCCCCTCAAATCAAAAATGAGGAGCAAAAAAAAAAACACTTTTAAACTCAAACTATAGCAAATCATTTGCTACAATTGCAATATCACATACAAAGGCCAATACTGAATGACAGCATATTTAATCAGAGAAGTACCTCATCCTGTCAGATTTCTTGTACTCTGATATTCAATGTCTTTTACCAGTGACCTCAGTCTTCAATGGGGACTAGAACCTACAGCCTTCATGTTCAGACTTGAATGCAGTTATTAAGCCACACTTAAATGATGAAACAAAAACAGTACATGAAGGACTACTTCAATTAACAGTTAAAACAAAGGTCTAGAAAGAGTAAATAGAAAATAGTGTGTCATACTCATAAAAGTAACTGCAGATAGCAACATATTTTTTTAACCTGGAAATAATTTTGCTTATCTAGTATTATATTTACAGAGGGAAAATAATAGAATATAGAAATACTTCTATTTCTGGAGTTATACAACTAACGCAACCATGTATAGCAGAAATGATCTGCTAATTTAATAATTTTCTTTAAAGTTGTATGCTGAAATGTTTGCTGAACAACTGACAGAAGACTATATTAATGCACATCTAGTGCATGGTTTATAAATACGGTGGCTAACCAATGGCATTGCTTAGCAGTTTTAGGACTCTTCTTTCTCACATTTCTGACCAGTGAACCGAGACAACTTTATTGATAAATCTTTCAGGAAGTGGAATTACCTTATATCTTCTTAATGGCTCACTAGCTGTACTGGAAATGAACTATCATCATATCATATTATAGCTCCTGACATGTATTGAGCAGGGTATAAAAAGAAATCCCATGCAGCTCTGTATTATTCTCATTGATAACATTATAAACAAACATCTGCTGCAAAAAAAAAAAAACTGTTGAAACGTTCCATTTTCATACAGAGGATATAATACAGTTTTATTGATAACTGTGCTGTTTCACTGTTCAGTGAAGATGTGTAGACAGAAATGTAATCATTTGTATTAGTATTTAACTGCATATGTTACCAAAATACACAAGATCACCTTTGGTTTGTCCACAAACATGCTTCAGTTACACTACAGATGTGCAATAAATAGAAAAAAGAGTTATGTACGACAAGCTGTATAACAAAATCATTATTACATGAAAACTACATAGCTGCCATTTATCCCACAGCCAAAGCTGGGCTAACACTGTGATATAACTAATGAAATTGATTGAGGAGGATTCAGATGCACCTAGCACAGTGTTACTGCAGTCCTTCATACTAAGTTCTTATTAAGAGCTTCTACCTCCCCTCTGCTCAAGCATTCCCAAGTAAAATTTAAGAAGGTCAGGCATGGCAGTCACTTACAAATGCCTTCTACCAGCACCTGCAGGACTGCATGGATAAGGCAATCCCAAGCAAAACAAAGACTCTTTGTACCAAAGGCAAGCGTCCACTCTGGTGGACCCCAGCCATAAACAAACTCTACAACAAAAGGAGGAAGCTACTACAAGATAGAGCAAAATCCTTAAAAGGTAAGACACCCTTGATCACTATAAGTAAAAATCTAAGAGCTCTCATAAAATCATCCAAAGCAAATTTTGAGAGAAAAATAGCTAAAGACTCAAAAGACAATCATAAGGCCTTCTTTAGCTATGTTAGAAACCTGGGAGGAAACTCCCAGATATGCTCAGAACTAGTTCAAAATGATGTGAAGATTACTGATCCTACAGACATTGCCAACATACTGGCTGACAGGTTCAGTGCAAACTTCTCCCCCTCCCCAAAGGAGAGATATCTATACCAAGCGATTGCAGCCCCCAAACATCTCCAACGCCCAAGTGAGAACTGCTCTCTCCAAAGCAAAAACACAGCATCCATGGGACCTGATGGTGTCCCCGGCTGTGTGCTCCACGAACTCAACGAGGAATTAAACCCACAGCTAGGACAGCTGTTTAATCATAGTCTTACCTCTGGATACGCACCCAGGAGTGGCGCACTGCAACTGTGGTCCCACTTCACAAAGGCGGTGCCTCCACCGACCCTGGAAATTACCGCCCATTAGCTTGACAAGCCTTATCTGCAAAGCCATGGAGAGGATCATAATGGACCTCATAAATAAAGACATAGGGAATTTGCAGACTTTGGATCCATCCCAGTTTGGCTTTGTCAAAGGCAGATCATGCCTTCTAAACTTGGTTGACTTTTTGAAACAGTCACCAAAGCCATTGATGAGGGAAAGGCAGTCCATACAGCCTACCTCGATCTGGCGAAGGCCTTTGATACAATACCCCACTCGGGTATCATTGAAAAACTCATCAGCTTAAATGTTAACCCATACATCACAAGATGGGTTGCAAACTGGCTGAGTGACAGAACCCACAGGGTCAGAGTTGCTGGCGCCATGTCAGACTCAAAGCCTGTCACAAGTGGTGTACCACAGGGCTCAGTCCTGGGCCCACTCTTGTTTGGCATCTACTTTTCAAGTACAAGCAAACACAGGAGGGTTATGGCTGACAAAGTTTGCAGATGACTGCAAACTGGGCCATAGTAGAAAACACATCTGACACAGATATCCTTCAGAAGGGTCTCACAGAAACGGATAACTGGTGCCAGAGCCATGGCCTAAAGTTAAATGCCAAAAATGCATAGTCATACCCTTCGGGAAAAACAAGGTTACCCCTAGCTACCAAATAGGTGGCAATCCACTGAGTACAGAAGAAGTTATCAGGGACCTGGGGACCCAGGTTGATAGTAGTCTGTCATTCGACACCCATGTAGCTAAAGTAGTTAGGAAGACCTTCTACATTGCCCACCTTATCATGAAGGGATTCTCATCTAGATCAAGGGAGGTCATAGTCTCCCTATACTCATCACTCATCAGACCAATGATTGAGTACAATGCCCCATTCGAATGTATCTGACCCGACACTTGCAGCAGCTGGAGAAGCCACAAAAGTTCCTCACCAAAAGGATAAAGGGTCTCAAACATCTGTCCTATGCTGCCCGACTGAAAGAACTCCAGCTCTATTCAGTCGCTACCGCTTGCTCAGAGGTGACCTTTGCTTAACATAAAGGCCATGTCAAACCCAGATTTGATGAATATGCTTCACCTCAAAAAATCTAGATCCGTCAGAGCCACAAGGGCGGAGACTTAAACCTCAACACGGCTATTAATAGGACATGCTGGAGGGATAGATTCATCACCCAAAGACTCCCTATGCTGTGGAATAAAATCCCGGTATATGTGAGGCAGAGCACCTCGCTGGCCTTGTTCAAGAGAAATCTTGACCAATGGATGGGAGATCGCAGATATACCCCAGGGATTACCTCAGTGTCACTGCTCAACAGAGGCACAGCAAAATAATGGGTATAGTTCCCCATACTAAAGGGGTGGCGTAAGCCACAAAACTATGGGCTAGGCTTGTAAATGCCCTCGGGCAGATAGCCTAGTATGAACCTATGAACCTATGAACCTATGGGAGAAAGCACACAAGCAATGTCATGTGCAAGGGTCAGATACTGAACAATACAGTTACAAAAACAAAATATGTTTTATAAGTCTAAATACCTGAATCAGCCACAAGCAAAAGGTTAATCCATCCACAACTCACAATCTAACACCTTGGGTAAGACACTTAAAGACACATGTATGGAAAACAGGGCTGCCTTTGAATAACTAATACTAATTGACTGACCCCATATCTGACAGCCTCAATCTAAATACTTAAAAAGGCTACCTTAAAGCATTTTTGTAGGAGGCATCCAAGGTGTTGAGGTCGCGAACACTCATCATAGATCTGTGTGAGCATGTATGTGCATGTGTATGTGTGTGTGTGTGTGTGTGTGTGTGTATATATATATATATATATATATATATATATATATATATATATATATATATATATATATATTATATTACAGACAGAGAAAGATATGCATATGTATTCTGCCTCTGTCAATGCATCAACATACAGGAAAGGGAAATGAATTAATTCCCTTTTCTCCAAGTTAGTGCAACCTCTGATGGAGCATATTTAGATATTAGTGAGGTGGGATCAGTGTCATGACCTGAGGGATAACAGGGCACAGACCTATTTTGTAAGAGTGAGGCATACCCACACCACAAATATAGGCAGAGTTTTTAAGAATGGTGGTAAGATGAGGCAGATTGCAAGTGACATATGGACAAAACAACAATGGCAGCCATACAACAAAAAGTCTAGCAAACTATTAAAATGAACCCAACAGTTATATGTCAGAATCCACAGTTGCAACAGTCATCTTCTGCCAAACAGGCAGGTATACTGGTTGTCCACAAATCCCAAAGTGATACAGAAAATCAATAAAGTGTTTTGAAAAGTATTGAAAACATATAGTCTGTTCCTCTAAAAGCAGTTTAGAGTTAGTTAATCAAATTTTCAACCAAACACTAACAACATCCTTAATAATGTCTTGAGGGTCTTGTTTGCCCAGTGGCAGTGATACCACCATAATATTCTGGAGGGCATGGGTTTAAGTCCTCAATGAGAACTAATAATGTCAAGCAATGCATAAGCAAATGACGTGTGTGTGTGTTTGTAATTTGAGCTAAACAATATGTGATGATTACTGATATGTCCTTGCACTCAATAGTTATTACAAAGCAGCAAACAACAAATATTGTTGCTATCAGCTTAATACCAAAATTAAAATAAACATTTTTGCACAGTGGTAAGATCCCCTGCATCTCTGTGTGAGGCTTTATCAACCCCCACCCCCACATACTTAGGTGTTGTCACTACATTCCATGTGAGAGAATGAGCGGTAATTTATAAAAGCACAAAAAAGAAAAAAACTTTCTCCGTCTGTAAACCATGCTACTGTAAAAGCTCACACAGCCCACACATTTTGAGCATAAAGAGACCTCTATATCAAATAACATCCCAGATCAACAAATAATCGCACGCACGCGTACGTACACACACACACACACACACACACACACACACATACGCACAAAACCCTGAATAACGAGTGTGGTTCCTTACCCCCTCTGTCATTGCTCGCAAACTCTGCCTTCTGCCCTGAGTAGTTCCCGGCTCGCAAACTCTGCCTTTTCAGCTTCATGTTCCATTCCACCGTTTCTGCTGTTCCCCATTCCCACCGTTTCAGCTTCCTGGCCCCCAGCCGGAAATGATGATGTGAGCTCCTTGAGCTCAATTCCGACTGGCTGGTAGCCTGACGGAGCTGACGTCATTGCGCACGTGATGATGTCAGCTCCGACAGCGCGAAAATTTAAAAAAAGGCAAAAATAATCGGAACTAAAGGGGTGCCACTCGGGAATCGTGGCACCCCTTCATTTGGACCCCAAAACTCGGTAAAAACCGAGTAATTCGGAACGGTTGGGAGGTCTGGATGACTCTAACATTAGAAAACAAATAGGTGAAAGACCAGTTATTACCTACAGAAAGGGAATGAATTTTAAAGACATATTTAAGGAGAAACAGTTTATGAATAGTCATGGTACGCATAGTATGTTTAAGTGCGGGGCATGTGCATGGTGCCTTAAAATACAAGTGACAAACAATTTTATGGTATGAAATTTTACATACCCTATAAAGGGAAAATATAACTGCAGTTCAAAAGCAGTGATTTACATAGCATCGTGTGACTCATGCCCAGCCTTTTACATAGGTAAAACGGAGAGGAAATTTAGTCAATGGATTTATGAACATGACTATGATATAAGAAAACATAACTTAAATAATGCCTTAGCTAAACATGTTTGTGACAATTTAGAGTATTGGTTTAGATTTTTAGTCATTGATCAGGTTGAAATTAATGGCAAAAAAACATGGGGGCTACTTTTAGAATCTAAAGAACTTAGATGGCAAATCTGTTTGCAGGCTGACAGCTGGTCAGGTATAAATGAGTGTCGCTCCATTACCCCAGTGCTAAGATTAAAAGCATTGGAGAGAAAAAAACTTTAGCACTTTATAATAATTATATTTTATACACGTTTTCAGTAATGCTTATTCAGTATTTTATTTTATGAAGCTTTTTCCATTAGAAAGCACACACATAATATACACATATACAATTCTTTGGGTTTTATTGTGTATGTGGTACTTTTTAGGCAGGCTATGGTGGTGGGTTCATTGATTGATTTGCATTTTTTCATCCAATGAATTTGAACTATTTGAGTATCTAAGGAAGTGATATAAAGAACATGGTGTCTGATGAAGTTTAATACTTTATTAAATGAAAGAGCTTACCAGTTAATTTATCAGTGTTTTTATCGCTTAATAAAAGGATTTTATTGTTCCACTGGTTCCTTCGATCATTCTGGGAATACCGTTGGAGTGTGCCTGGGAGACTAGTTCACTACTTCATTTTTTTATTCAGTTTTTGTGTTTGTTTTCACTTTTGGCTATCTACAGTATGTGTTGTCATCCCGACAGGATAAATAAACAAAACAAAAAAAGTGGTAGCAGTAATCTATTTTGTCTCATACATGGTGGTGCTGCGGTAGCGTTGTCGCCTCACAGCAAGACACTGTCCTGTTCGATTCTCAGCTAGAGCGTCTTCTGTGTGGAGACATGCGTGAATGGGCGTACCTTCGTTGAAGGTTGTGTGTCAGAGCTGGTAACTCGGCACATAAAAATCTACTGCCAATCATTAGTAGTCCGGAGTTCCGCTGTGGCGACCCCTAACCGGGAAAAGCCGAAAGACACAACAAGGTGGGTTAACTGTCTTTATAGGCTATTTGAGCTTAGCATTTTTTTTTTCTAAAGGTGAGAATCAAGCCTTGTACTTTGTGAGACAAACACTTTACCCACTATACTAACCCCAACCCCGCCAACAAATAGTATCAGCAACATGTGCTCCAGCTTGCTTTACAAAAATGTGCATTAGTCCTACAAAATAATAATAATAACAGCAAGCAGCAGGGCTAGTAATTTCATCTACAGACAGCCCACATAAATAATTCTACCTACTGTATCTGGACTGACCATGCCAGCTTTAATCAATAAAAACAATGCTTACATTAATGCGTTTTTTTTTCACGCAAACAGTAATCGCAGCTTATATTCCATCTTATTTTCAACAAAATAACACATTATTCCTATAAAGACAGAATTACAACAGCAAACAGCTGGGGCAAATTTCATCCACAAACTACCCCTATACCATCTGCCTACCTGAAGCATCTGGACTGAACTGACCCTACCAGGATAAAAAGGAAATAATGGTTACATGGCACAGAAACAGTACTTACAGCTTGTATTACAGCTTACTTCACTTAACTACAAATTAGTCCTACAAAGCCAACAGCAAAGCAGTAACACACCCCTGGACCACACAGTATCTAGTTTGACCCTGTCAGAACTAAAAAAAAAATACTTGCCTGCTACTAGCCAGAGAAATTCCAGGATCAACTTTTTCTAAACAAAACATATCCCTAAACCTCTTAGTGCAAGAAATCAAGACAAAGACCAACAAAATGGGGGGACAAAGGCCCAAAAACAGGGACATATTTTGAATATTACTCTTATAAGCTTAGAAAGTTGCTAGAGTAACAGGATTTATTTTAATATACATTTTCTGGAGGATATAAATTCTGAAACTCAAATGTATGCCATTATTTAGTGACTTCAATCCTCTCATCATCCCAGTGAATTGCCAGAAAACCACAAATTTTATGAGGAACAGACCAAACATAAGAGTGAAAAATCTGGACATTCTATGAAAATCTGTAGAGTTGACAGCTATGAAACAAGATAAAAAAAGTTTCCCGATCATGTGCATGCTCCACCTTGCTATGGAAATAATTGTGTCCAGGAACTGGAATACAGACAACTATTCCCCACTTTCTTTTTTGCTCCTGGCTCCTGCTAGCACTCCTCTGCCAATGGATTAGACATACCCTGAGATTCTGCTTCCTAGACACATTATTTTGCATTTATTTGCACTGAATTTAAACTGCTGTATTTTAGCCCATTTCTTTGTTCTTATTAAATATATTTTTCATCCTCTTTATACCATCTTTCCACTGATCTTATTATATAATTTTATGATATCAACCAAAAAGTTGAACTTTTCTTTCAAACCTTCTTCAAAATAATTTAGAATGTCTAAATATCAAGTCCTGTGGTACCCGACTAGTTTATACCATTTCATTTATTACTTCTTCTGCTGATATGCCCTCTCATTCTACTTGCAACAGTATTCATATCATTATAATGTACCTCTGCAATATCAGTTCTGTGAACTTTCTATACAATCCATCAATGCCCACTCACTAGGCTGCCCCAACTGGACACTTGCTTATCCCCGTCAGCTTCCTCATTGTAAAATAAACACCACAGTTCTATATAGCAAACTACTGCAACTTTTCTTGCAAGCATTTTCAAACAGATTAAGGATCTGTTGTTCATGTTTCTGATTTTAACAACAGTTTAAGTGCTTTCTAGAATATTCTCCCAGCCTTCATGCATGTTCTTCACTTTGTCTGGGAGGTTGATTGATGGATTGGGCTGTGCATGTAATAAAGGTCTATTCAGAGGGCAAACAGCTGGTGAAAAAGTGAATAAAACTATAGATAAATTAACTTACGAACAGGTGGGACCAAACTGATAAAGCTTTCGATATTTCTTCTTGCAGTAGTTTCAAATGTGGTAAACCTGTAAATAACTGTGAGACAGACATCACTAGTGCTACCACATTTAAAACTACTGCAAACGAAAATCTCGAGAGCTTTATTAGTCAGGATAGAAGACGCAGTTGCAGTAGTCACTCATTATTTGTAACAAAAACACAAACAAATAAAATAAAGGTACAGATTTTCCAATTTTACCTGAAACTGTTAACTTTTTTCTCCAGAGGTTGTAAGGCATGTGGTGTGCTCCCCTGCTGCAAATCTTAAATCTGCCACTGGTGACAACTGCCTTTTAACCACTGACTGATTGAATTGCTCTGTTTTGCTCTGAAAGGCACGGCTACATTAGAAGCAGCTGTGACTCAGAGTAAGGTATCTTCCTCTCTATAATAAAGACAATGGAAAACAGTTTCACATCTTTCTGTCTTGTTTACAGCAGCCTAAGCTCCTGACTACACATTTCCCTGTGTCTGTGGTATGTCATGCAAGTGTAGACAAATTCCTCTGCAATTCATGTAAGAATTTAAGCTTAAAAAAGTGGGCGGTCCTTCCCTTCTTTTGATACCAAAGTAAGGAAATGAAGGTTTTATACAGTACAAGCAGGTTTTAGGTATCTGCACAGTACTGCAATCATATTATAGGAAGAAAAGCAATCTTAAGAGTTGAGTTAAACTGTAGAAGAAGGTGGAGTTTTCCTTTAAAATTTGTCTCTGATTTTGGGCACCCCCCCTCCCCCAGATATTATTTTAGCTGCGTCCAGACTTCTTGCACAGAAGTTGAGTACGTCCACAGGCAATGGAATGAAGGAGAAATTTCTGCACTTGGTGCTGGTTGAGAAGGTTAATATATTACAGCAAGTAGTCCCCATTCCCCATTTCTTAAAGATATTCCTTGCCATTAAGGACCCAAGAGACACTTGTGGGGAGGCAACAGGCATCTAGTTTGCCAATGAACTGGGTTCAGAAGGAATATGGATAGTAAAAAAAAGAGATTAATGTCCATCACCCACACCCACTCTCATAGCTTCCTGGCATCAGAAAGGTTTAAAATGGGTCCCCTCTTAAGCTGGTATGTCGTTAACTGCAATGTTGTCCCTCTATAACATCAGAAGTCTGTCTGTAAGGAGGTCCTGAAATGCCTGGAAGGGTCAGCAAGACTGGGAAAGTCCCAATGACATCCAGACATCTTGAACTGTCATTTCCAATGAAATGCCTGCTTGCTTCAAGCTAATTCATCCAGGCTGAGCCTGTAAATGTTTGGTCAACGGTCTACCTTGGTAAATACATTTAAATAAATAAGTAAATAAAAAGGGGATAGGTTGAAGGGGATGCCAAACAAAGCAATGCCAATGTAAATCCTCTATGCCAAATGGCATTTGCATATCTGTGAAATGCAGTGATACTCCAGAGGTTTGCATTCTGAGATTGCTGGACCTGAAAAGTGTACTGGAGCACTATCATGTACAACAGCACAAGGAATCATGAGCATTGCTAAAGGGAAGTCTTGCGCCTTTTAAATTTTGAGGCATTTTTGAAGATGAAATAGCAGCATTTGATGAAAAGCAGATACTGCATACTGGTTGTTATTGCCAACGCTTTTGACACTATTCCATAAGAGGAAATAACTGATAAAACAAAAAGCATAAAATGTCAATCAATACAATACATATTTCACTAGGTAAAACACTGGTTAAGCAACAAGTCGGGAGGTGCCTATCTATTTCAACAGGGAATACTAGTGCTGTCTCATAGGCCTGTGTACAGAGGGCAAGTTGTTTTTGCCTATTCTCAGATATAAAAATGGGAAATGAGCTAGGGACTACAAAAATGTAAATGCGTACAAGTAGGATAATACTTCAATAAAAGATGCCGAAATTATCTGAGAAGGTTTTCAAAACTACACAACTGATGCAATAGTAATTACTTCACTTTTAATGCCAGTAACTGTAGCACTGTGATACTTCGCAAAAAGAACACAAATTATAATTTAAAAAAAAAACTACACCACCATTAAAGATCTAATGGCAATAGTAAACAACTTAGACTTTAACGTTAGAGTACGAATCTACTAAAGTCAGAAAAGCATAAACCCATGCCTAGTCGCTCTAAAGAGATTATATTCCACTTTAAACCTAACTGATCCATCCCATTATGTTGTACAGTGCTGCAAGCCACCTGAAAGTAATGGAAAAGGTACAGAAAAATCATACTGTTGACAAATCTTGAACTATTCATAAAAGTTCGACAAGCTATTACATTTTGTTTCATATAGGCTACTTGGAGGTGTGATCTCTACCTGCTCTTTAATACAATGTCTGGTTAATTACTATTTGAAAGACTGTACCTAAAATGCACAACTGCGTAGCTAACATTTGATCAGGGAACCTAATGCAGAAAATGAACACCAACAACAGAAAAAGCATGGCAGCTACTTGCACAACACCTTCCAAGATTAAGGAAAAAGCTTTCCCTTACTGTCAGCAAAAGACAAAATTACCTTCCTCCTAAAATGTGAGATTCATGACGCACTGGGATGAAGCCCTTTCTGTGATTCAAACTAACTGTGTCGGATTACAGGCCCAAGTACTTGCTGGAAGGGCTCACAATGGCCAAGAATCAACCCCATAAAGCAATGCCTGTTTGTCTCTCTGAGGGGATGCTAAACGTTCCACTGTTTATCAGAGGCAACATGGGATGTATGCAAATTACCCTTTAAGGATATCAGGTGTTTCAGCTAAATGGCAATTCTGAATGTCCATGACTTTTTCTTTTACTAGGATTTTCTTTTTGTGTTTTTTAAGCAATTGGTTTTCCTGTGTGACTTTTATACTCATTGTTTTAGTTTAATTGGGATATTTTGTTTATGGATATCAGTTGGGTATGACAACCCTGTGTTTCCAAAAGTCAAACATTCCTCTTATGCTGTGCTGACGATGCCATAAGAAGGCAGAAACATGCATGTCCACAGCTAGAGGGTTTGGCTTTATTGGCCTGAAATTGTCCATAAATAGATGTAAAAGAAAAAGTCATGGACATTCAGAATTGCCATTTAGCTGAAACACCTGATATTCTTAAAGGGTAATTTGCATATATCCCATGTTGCTCTGATACAAGAGGTTTAAGGTAACACACAGTGGAAATTTACCTTTGCTAGATTTTTCTTTTTGTGTTTTTTAACCAACTGTTTTTCCTGTGTGACGTTTATACTCTGAGGGGACAGGGTAACAGGAAGTACTGGGGATAAGTACTCAAGACATGAGCTCTGGCAGTGATCCTTGAGCCATAAAGAAAGATGTATTTTTAAGTTTAAGGTGAACAGGCAAATGCAGGCTACCTCAATACAAAGGTGGAGGTAATTCTGCCACTGTGCCACTGTACTTCCATTTCAGGACATAAACCTGAACGACTGAGGGAGAGATCAGGCTTAAGTGAAAAAGCACAATGAGCCACAAGATGAAGGACTGTTGCTTGGATCCAGCTCACTTACTGCAACATAACAGCAAACACCTCTTGGAATCTACAGGTCTTCTCAGTGTAGGTCACCCAGAGGGCTTTTTTGTAGATGACTATATGGGGTTCTGAATACAGAGGGAGTAGAATAAGTCTGACAAGTATAAAGAAAATAAAAAATATATCAGCATGAGGTTACAATAATCAAGTTTCTTGAAGCCCAGTTTACAACTGAACCTATCAAACTATAAATCGCTTTCCAAATGTTCAGAGTCTACTGCAAATGGATAAAACCTCACAACAAATATGCAAGATTGATATCAGACTGTCAGGGATCATGACATCATATTTTGTGTTTGACAAAACTCTGCCTGCACTCAAAATGTCTTATACTAATAACCTGCACCTCTTCTCTTTTTCTGCTTTTACCAAACAATTCACACCTGATGGGACTCCAGTAAAGATGCTTCTGTTCATGGCTTCTGCCCAAAACTCTTGGAAGACATGAAAAGAACAGACCAAAAAAAAAAAAAAACACCAGTAGCCTCAGTACAGAGCCTTGTATACCATGATAACCCTGCTTGGACAGAAAAGTACATTCAGACCCAGCTGCTTTACACAAAGTGTGGGTCAGGGGGGGACTTTTTTAACAGGCAGGACAATTATAATTAGCTACATAATGAAAGGGGGCTTTCTTACAATAGTTAACACATGGTGATCGAAGGACTGTTTGCTGTCTACACAGGTTCCCAAGTTCTTAACTACTGTATCAATTTTCGGGGGTATGTTGTCAATATAATAGTTGCTGTCAATATAATAGTTGCAGGGAATACTGTCCTTGCTGAAGGATACTATTACACATTTTTTGGCCTTTGTTGTAGTCCACAGTTTTGACACCCACTACTGATACGGGAAAGACCCCCTTGAAGGGTCATGGAATTCTCTGGAGAGTTAATAACAGCACCTAAATTACAGTCATCAGCAAACTTGATGAAATATAAGCCCTTAACACTGGCTTTGACCTCTAAGAAGTAAATGCCAAAGGAGTGGCCAAGGACTGATCCTTTATTTTTACACCACTGCCGACAGGTCTTTGTAGGAGAAGGAGCCACCCATCCTAATTTTCTGGGTTCTGCAATGTGAGCCAACTTACTATCCACCAAGTTACATAGGGATGGACAATTAGCTAGGGCAGTTTATTAACAATGCCCAAATGTGGAATGGTGTGAACACCTTAGTCGGATCTAGATATGCAATACGTACTGATTTTACCTCATCCACTGCTTGAGTCACCTTCTTGAAGAAGTTAAACATGTTGAATAGGTAGGATCTGTCCCTGACAAAAATCAAATAGGTTTGAGTCAGGGGGTTATAGTTTGCCTATGTCTTTGTTTATTAATTCAATAATGATCCTTTCCATAGACTTACAGCTTTATCTCATTACACGTCTAAGTCTATAAATTTCCTGGGTCAGTTGACACCCCACCCTTGTGCAGGAGCTGCCTTCCATGCCTCTGCAACACACCTTGTTCGGAGGGTGATACTGAATAGTCTACGTTGGGGGCTTGACAGGTCCTGTCTCAGGCTGATCAGCAAGGCATTGAGAAGCAGTGTTCGTGGGAAGATTTGGGGTAGCAATGCAGGAAAATATATGTAATCTGGGAAGGTTTGGGAGAAAAGGCAAGGGTGATATTTGAGCTAAATTTGCTGGATAGTAGATTGGTTATGTCCTCTGGGTCTGAGTAGGTGGTACAATTTACTTTAGCTCAGAGCAGTGCAGTTACTTTGTAAATACAAATGCTCTGGAACAGATAGTCTGCACCCCTACAAGGGGCTCTAATGTCCTTGAACTAGTACTCTCCAATATGGGGGATCACTGCACCATCCCATGTTTGGGACCCTCTCTGTTAAAGTCCGATCATAAATCAGTCTCGTTTGAAGTAACAATCATACCTGACCCTCACTCAGGAGCAAAAAGGTGGAAAAATTTTTCCAAAGCAAACTACAGTCTCCTAAATGATGGTATAAATAGCTTCAAATCCCCTGCCAACACTGACAGCAAGGTCTCCTATACTAAGGTGTTCACAAATGCCCTGTACAAACACCTATACAAATGCATAGTCTCAGCCATACCTGAACAGATCAAAACAAGGTCCTTACGAAAGCCACTCTTGTGGACATCTAACAAATACATTATACAACAAGAGAAAGAAACTGCTGTCAAACAATAAGAAGGAACAGTCTCAGCAGAAGAACACCACCCTCCACAGCTTGAACAAATTAGACATCTTGTAAAGTCCTCTAAAGCTAATTACAAAACTAAATTAGCATCCCTAACTAAGGATAATCACAAGGCATTCTTTAGCTACATCCAAAATCTAAAAGGGAAGGCTCAGCTTTGTGCCAAATTAGTAGTGAACAGTACCACCTATACTGAACCTGAGGACATTGCCAACCTGCTAACAGACAGGTTTGGTGAAAACTTCACCCCCCTGTCCTCACCAATCACACCCAAAGCATACGAATCACTAATACCCTACCCAGTATTACCAAAGAGCAGGTCATAACTGCACTCTCCAAGGCCAAAAACAGCTTCTATGGGACCAGATAACATCCCAGGTGTCTTACTAAATGGTCTAAAACAGGACATAGTAGAACCACTGAGCAGTCTCTTCAACCACAGTCTAAGTACTTGTTTTGTTCTAGCAGAGTGGGAAACAGCAACTGTAATCCTCTTGCACAAAGGGTGTCCATCAACCAACCCTGGGGACTATAATCCCTTAAGCCTGACCAGCCTTATCTGTAAGGCCATGGAGAGAGTCATCATGGACCTCATCAACAAGGATATAGGAGTCCTTCCAACTCAGTTTGGCTTTGTCAGGGACAGATCATGCCTGTTAAACCTGGTGGACTTCTTTAAGAGCCTCACCAAAGCCCTAGATGAAGGCTAAATAGTACATTCTGCATATCTCGATCTGGCCAAGGCCTTTGACACAATCCCCTCACAAAGGCATCATTGAGAAACTCACCCAGCAGGGGATTAACCCATATGTCATTAAATGGGTTGCCAACTGGCTCACTGACAGAACGCATACAATCAAAGTTGGAGATTCCACCTCTACCAGCAGACCTATTACCAGTGGTGTTCCACAAGGTTCTGTGCTGGGCCCTCTACTGTTTGGAATCTACTTCTCAAAAATCCAGGAGAAAACAGACAGCCTGTGGATCACCAAGTTCACTGATGACTGCAAACTGTGTGTAATCAAAGAAAGCCTCATCGATGTCAACATTCTACAAAATGGGCTCACACAAATAAATGACTGGTTCCAGAGCCACAGACCTAAACTGAATGAAAAAAAATGCAATAGCATCCACTTCAGCAAGAAGTTCCTGCAAATTACAATATTAATACTACCCCCACAAAGTTCAAACCCAGTGGTGAGAAATTTGGGAACACATGTTGATAGCAGCCTTAACTTTGATCACCATGTGTCCACAGTGGTAAGGAAGGCCTTCTACACTACACATCTCATAAGTAAGGGTGTAGTATCTAAAGCTGAGGAGGTTATAACTCCCCTGTACTTGGCCCTCATCAGACTAATAATACAGTACAATGCCCCTTCTGTATGGGACCTTACCAGACATCTGCAGCAGCTGGAGAGACCTCAGAGGTTTCTCACAAAGAAAACTCAGGGCCTACAACACATGACCTACATGGACAGACTGAAGGCTCTATTACTGTACTTTTTCTTGTACAGACTGCTTAGAGTTAACTTGTGCCTGGCCTACACATCAGTCTCGAACCCTGCTTTAATGGAAATGCTACACATCAGCAAATCAAATGAGACAAGAGTCACTCACTCTAGGGGTGTTAACCTAGTCTGCAACAAGCTGGAGAGAGAGATGTCTCTCAGAGGATGCCACTCCTCTGGAACAAACTCCCAATCATGTAAAATGGAGCTCCTCAATGACCCTATTTAACAACGTGGATAACTGGACGTGAACCCATAAATTTACCTGGGGGGGGGGGTTCGGCTATTTCCCTCTTGGATAGGAGCAACCTGTGCTGATCTTAAATTTGCATTGCAAATATAGACTATATATCTTGATCTATAAGGGAACAAGGGTACAACATGGCTAGGTTTGTAAAGGCCCTAGGGCCAATAGCCTAGTAACTTCCTATGATCAAATTAGGTATGGGCATTGCTGGGCATTACCTCTAAGATTTCTCACATTTGCTAAAGACAACCACAAAGCCTTATTCAGCTATGTAGCATTTGCCAAATAATAATGTTTGAGGATTAGGTTTATGTCAGAGTTATCTTTTGGAGTTCATGTCTAGATGATGGATTATCAAGTTTGCTTTTATGGGTTATGAATTTGTTCCTATTACTGTAGTTTATTTATAATAAGTTTCCACAACCGGGGTTTATTCTTGAATATGGCAATGTATATATGTCTTATGGGGACAGATATCTTGATGCATGCTTTGAGGTGATAATAAAAAGTGTCTACAACTGTAACAGTGTGTGAGATGGGGTCAGGAAGTGTTCACCAGTTACTGGACTAAATCTGCAAGTAGTTTGATATATGACAATTCATCAGATACCACAGATCATGTTTCAGTATGTTTGTTGCAACTATTAAAATGTATGTGTGGATGTGCATTTTATTATTTATTATTTATTTATTTCCAGTTTGATTACCAGGGAAGTCCACTGGGCCCAGAGAGCCCGTTTTCAGTGCAGGCCCGGGGAGAAAAGCTCCATGAAACAGATTACAGTAAAGATAGCAGTCCAATAAAAATAAACGTACAAATACATATCAAATAATACAAAGCGTGAGCAATATTGCCCATAATGGAAAAATACTGTGCAGATACATTTTAACAAATTCAGACAGTTAAAGTCAAAGGTCAAAAGCTATTTACAATATTTACAGAGGGTGAGAGATTGTATGGGAATTAGCTGCAGAATGTTACATCCAGCTATAAGGTGCTTAGGAACTCAAGAGGATACCCTCCCAGGAGCTTTTGTTAAAGAGTGCTAGGCAATTTCCATTTGGAGAAGAGGTAGGTGTAAAGCTGAGTTTTGAAGTTGTTTGTGTTTGACATTGTCCTTAGTGTGAAAGAGAGAGAGTTCCATTTCTTACCTAAGCAGAAGGAGAGGAGAAGTTGTCCAGCAGGACGCAAGTTTTAGTGTTCAGATCTGAGAGTTCTATTTGGGGTGTATGGGGGAAGGATGTTAGAGCAGGGCATTTGGTTGGATTAAATATTAATCTATGTGCTGTACTGAGCTGGAGGAAGTCCAGGTAACTTGTGAATTCTAACCAGCTGAGGGATTGCAGGGTAACACAGTGATGAGTGGAATGTTTGACTTTGGTGGCAAATTTAGAAATTTTGTTATAACAGCTTTCAAGTTTGGAAGTGATGGAAGAGGATAGGTTAGTTAGTAGCAGGGCGTAGTACAGAAAGAGGGAAGGAGGCAAGAGGAGGCCATAGTATGCCTGGTAGAAGTAGAGAGGAAGTGGTTATTGCTGTATAGCATACCTACTTTTGGTGGGTTTTCTTTATATTTTGCTGAATATGGATGTCAAACTTGAGGTGTTCATCTATAGTTACACCGAGTAGTTTGGCAAAGGGAACAACTTCAATCGAAGAGTTGCTTTGGCTAAGGACTTGGAAGGAATTTTTATCAAAACAGAAAGATTTTGAGGGTGCGAATAGTAGTATTTTAGATTTGTTAGCATTGAGAGAAAGGTGATTTTAGCGCATCCAGATCTCAGTAGTTGAGAAGGCAGTCTGAGCTTTAGATAGGAGTTCAGGGAAATTAGAAGCAGAGCAGAGAAGTGTAGAGTCATCTGCATATTGGATGACTTTGCATTAGGAATAGCAGAGTGAAAGTTATTGATAACAATATTAAACAGCATTGGTCCGAGGACTGACCTTTGTGGTACTCTGGTATGGGTGGGTAAGAAAGGTGAGGTGCTTTTTTTCCATTTCACAGCCTGAGATCTATCTGACAGACAGCTTGAGAACCAGGAAAGAGTGTTTTGGGAGAGATTTAAGTTTGAGAGGTGACTTAGAAGGTGCTTATGGGAAAAAGTATTGAATGCTTTAGAGAGATCTAGGAGCACTGTGGATACTAAGTTGCCAGAATCTCGGGCTTGACTGACAGTTTCTAAGAATGAGAGTAGAGCTGTTATGGTGCTATGTCCTGGTCGGAAGCCATGTTGGGTAGGGGGTAAGAAGCTGGCTTTTAGTCAGAAATGGCATAAGCTAGAGATGGATCCATTTTTCTATGATTTTGGAGATTGGAAAGAGAAGAGCTATAGGGCAGAAGTTTGAAATGTTAGTGTTTTTGCCTCCCTTGTGGAGAGGAAGAATAAAGGCGGAACGCCAGACTTTAGGGACAAAGGATTCCTTTATGGATCTATTAATTAGGATACTAATTTGGAGAACTATACCATCAGCAGCAGACTTGAGAAAGGAAGAGGGAATGTTGTCAGGTGCACTGGAGCAGGGTTTAAGTCTGGATAGAAGTCTTTTTATGTAGTTAGTGGAGACAAGTTTAAGCTCAAACATAGGGGGAAATTATTTGGGGACTCAGATGAGGTGTAATGTAGGAGAGATGGGTCGTTGTTGGGAAAAGTTTTCATTAGGTCGGATATTGACTCTATATAAACAGTTGAAGAGTGAAACTAATTTGAGGTCAAATTTACTTGGGTCGGGACAGGGGTTATTTTTGGAGCCTGAGTTGAGGAGTGAGTTTATGGAGTTTCGAAAAAGCCTAGGGTTTTAGGGATGGAGGGACTGGAACTTAGTGTAGTAGGATTTTTTATCTTTGAAGATTTGTTTTTTTTGCAAAGTTATGGAGCTGTGTATATTGGAGAAGGGTTTTGGGAAGTTTATTTGTTTCGTAAAGCTTCCAGGATTTGTCTCTTTGATGCATAATTTGCTTTGTTTCTTTGGTTAGCCAAGGGGCAGTTATAGTTTTTATTCTTTTTTCTTTGGTGGAGCCAGGGAATTTAGAGTATCTAGGAAAGAAGAATTAAAGTGGTCTATGCCTTTATCGAGTGGAAGGGTTTTTAGAATGTTCCAATTCATCTGTTTGAGATAGCTTTTGGGGTGAAATTTACTAAGGTTGCGGGTCTGAATATACTGATGTTGGTGTGGATGGGAGGTGGTTACACAGTAAATGAAAGCTGAGAGGTGGTCACTAATAAGAGTTGGGGATGGTGCCAGAGTTGGTAGTATGCATGCATACAGTGAAAGGGGAAAGGAGTCTTCAGTTTAGAGGACAGATTAAATGCAACTCTAACATACATTAGTGTAGCTGAAAGCACTAGTGTTCCACTGACGCAGGGTCTCACAGTGCAGGGCAACGAGACAGCCTTGGGTTGACTGTAGATTGGCCAAGACACAGGATGAAACTTTTGCTGAGGGGAATGCGAGCACACTACTGGGCATTCCTATGAAGCAAGGCAGAAAAGCTAAGTCAAAAGATGGTGCCTTTCTACATCAGGTTTTTTCATACCTCTGATTTTAGAGATACAGTGGTCAATATATATGACATGCTGACATGCAGAATGATAGCCTAAGTAAATCTTTACACATTTCCCAAGTCTATACACACTTCCTAGGTGGGAAGATATACTTAAATGTTCATAGGTAAGTACTAGGCTATCGGCTCTAGGGCCTATACAAGCCTAGCCAAACGAGTTCCCTGGCTTTCGCCACCCAAGAAAATTATTTTCCTGTGCCCTTGTCGAGCACAGCCACAGCGGGGTGAATTTCCTATTACCCATCCAATTGTCAAGATTTTTCTTCAAGAGGGCTAATGATAAGCTCTGCTTGACATGAATAGGCAGCCTTTTCGAGAGCAGGGGAAGTCTCTGGGACAGGACTCTATCCCTCCAGTATGTTCCATTTATTGTGGTGACAAGGTTTAGGTTCCTGGAGCATGTGGCTCGGAGAGACTGGGATTTATTTAGGTGCAGTATGTCCAACAGGTCTGGGTTAGTCATGGCTCTGTATGTTAGGCAGAGGTCGCCTCGGAGTAGGCGATATGCGACAGAGTAGAGCTGGAGTTTTTTGAGACAGTCGGCATATGGCATCTGTTTGAGGTCGGTAATCCTCTTAGTGAGATATTTCTGTGGCCTTTCCAGCTGTTGCAGATGTCTTGTGAGGTACATGCTAAATGGGGCATTGTACTCTATGATGGGTCTAATAAGGGATGAGTAGAGAGGAATGATGACCTCTCTTTTTCCGGAGGAGAACTCCTTTGTGATGAGGTGTGCCACATAGAAGGATTTCCTGGCTACTCTGGCGATGTGATTATCAAAGGAGAGACTACTATCCACCTGTGTCCCACAGTCTCTTATCACACTTTTGGTGTTCAGTAGGCTACCACCTATGCGGTAGTTTGTGGGTACGGTATTATTCCCAAAGGGGGTGACAATGTGCTTTTTGGCATTGCTTTAGGCCATGACTTTGACACCAAGCATCAATCTCAGTGAGGCCTCTTTGTAGAATGTCCACATCCTTAGGTGAATCGATTATGGCTCCTAGTTTGCAGTCATCTGTGAATTTCATTAGCCAGATACCAGCTGTATTAGCCTGGACTTCAGCAAAGTAGATACTAAACAGGAGAGGACCCAGGACCAAACTCTGTGGTAACTCTGCTTGTCACTGGTCTGAAGTCAGCTACTTTCACTGTGTGAGTTCTGTCAGTGAGCCAGTTGGCCACCCATCTTGTGACATAGAGATTTATGCCTAGTCGAGTGAGTTTATCTATAATACCAGAGTGGGGATGGTGTTGAAAGCCTTAGCAAGGTCAACACAGGCTGTGTGCACTACCTTACCCTCTTCTACGGCTCTAGTGACTGCTTCAAAGAAGTCAGTCAGGATTAGGAGGCATGATCTACCCTTTACAAACCCAAACTGAGTGGGGTCCAGAGTTTGGGGGTTACCTATGACTTTTGTTTATAAGCTGTAGGATAATGCGTTCCATGGCCTTGCAGACTAGGCTCATCAGGCTAATGGAGTGGTAGTTCCTGGGGTCTGTGGTGGCACCCCCTTTGTAGAGTGGGATAACTGTCACTGTGTGCCACTCCTTAGGCACAAAGCCTGAAGTGAGGCTATGGTTGAACATGGTAATTAGGTGGGGTGCCAGTTCATTCTGTAGTTCGTGCAGAACGCAGCCTGGGATGTCCGGTCCCATACATGCTGTGTTCTTGGCTTTGGAGAGTGCAGTCATCACCTGTGCGGCCATGATTTCAGGGGCTTTGCAATCATCCAGTATGGGGATGGGCCCTTTGGGGGGGTGAGGGGGATGAAGTTAGCACTGAACCTGTCTGCCAGGATGTTGGCAATATCAGTTGGTTCTGTAAATGTAGTGCCATTTTGCTGTAGTTCAGAGCAGATCTGAGTGTTGCCATTCAGATTCTTGACATAGCTGCAGAAGGCTTTGTGGCTGCCTTTAGAATCAAAGGCAATTTTATTTTCGTAACTAGCTTTGGAGAATTTTATGAGGGAACTCAGCTTCTTGCTGAGGCTGACCAGGGAGTTCCTGCAGTCATGGGATTTTACTCTTTTCTGCAACAGTTTCTTCCTTCTGTTGTAGAGCTTGTTTATGGCAGGGGACCGCAGATTGGCTTCCTTTTTCTGGAGGATAGTGTCTTGGTTCTGTTGGGGATGGCATGGTCCATGCACTCGTGTAAGTGCTTATACAGTTTATTTGTATATGATCCAGCAGTCATGCCACTATTTTCCATCTGTGTGGGTGTAATGAAGTTTGCCACTTCTGACTTACGAAGCATGAAGTTGGCTTTGGAGAAGTTTTTTATGGTGGTTTCCTTAATGGGGAGGGGGGATATGGATGTCTAGGGTAATTAGCTTGTGGTCGGACCTGACAAGTGAGGAGATGACCTCTGGCATGGAGCATCTATTACCCATATTGGTAATGACCAGGTCCAGGATGTTGCTACCCCTGGTAAGGGTATGGACAAGCTGGTCCAGGGCGTTGGAACTGAGGAATTCCAGAAAACATTGGGCAAATGACTTAGTACATGAGTAGTTTCCCAGCTTATGGAAGAGTAGTTGAAATCTCCCAAAATTAGGGTATTGGGCTGTATATTAATATTATCCAGTATATCGAGAAAGATGGAGTGGGTGTCCTGGGACATGGCAGGGGATCTGTAACACACTACAACCTGAATTGCAGTCTTGCCTAGTGTTAAATGTACTTGGATAATTTCAGAGGCATTATGTTGAGCAATAAGCCTGGAGGTGTGGATATCCTTTATGAATATGGGCAAGCCTCCTTCTTTAGTATTTCGGTCTGAGTTGGGTGGCCGAAAGGTGTGGTAAGAATTGTAGTTTGGTAATGCAGGGGTGCTCTCTGGAGCCTAAAACCAGGTCTCTGTCACTGAACAGATGTTGATTTTCTCCATCTTAAGGAAAGCCTCGAGTGTGTGCATTTTGAGGTTGAGACTTCTAGCAGTAAGTAGCATTACCCTTAGATTTTGCTTGTTTATGTCTACTATGGTGGTGCGTTTGATGTTTGAGCCTTGCCTAAAAAAGGCACTATAGGGCCAGCAAGTGCCTTAGCCAGTATCCGGAATCCCAGCTGTGACAGGTGCAGGGCATCTCTGGCAGACAGATACTGGATCCCCTTGGAATGACACTAGAATCTTAGCCAATTGTTGAAATCAATAATTTTGTCCTTGTACTATGGTATAATTCTGGGCGATGGCAGGATGCTACTCAAGGCTAGTGTCATACCTGCCTGGGCCACTTGGTCAGAGAGCTCCTCCATGTCTCTTTTCATGTAGTCCAGGGAGGTACGTCTCAGGTCATTCACTCCAACATGTACAATGACGGAGCCATACTTGTACTTGTTGTGGAGTGACCTGAGTGCATGTGTTATATGGCGGATGCTGGCACTCATCAGGCAGCTGACAGTCACCTTCTCCTTGTTCAGCCTGATGAGGGGGGGTGTCAGTGTGCCTGACTAGAGTCGCCAATGACTAGTGTGCTGGGTACGTTGTTTTGCATTATGGACTGAGGCTGAGTGGCACACTGATTTTGTGGGCTATGTGTCGTTTGGGTAGTGTTGGAGGTCTCTGGGCAGATTTTTATTGAAAACCTCCGCGAATGTAGGTGTTTGTTTTGTATTACTATGTGTAGGTTTGGGAGGTGCAGGTTTTGATGGACTACATGTTGAGTGCAGTGTGGTGTTAACCTTCTCCTTGACTGTCTAGTACAGTCTTGGATTGAGAGAGCTTGGCTTCCAATTTGGCTATATAGGTGCATCTCCCACAGGTTGTAGTATTGGGTGGTAGTAGGAGAGGGTTGTCAGTGTACATGAGGCAATTGCTGTACTGCCCCAAGATGCCCAGATTCATCAGGTGGACAGGAGAAAACACCAAGAGCTGACCCTTGGACATGCCTGGTTAGTGCTTATTAATTTAAGTACTGGGAGCGGATTTCCTCTTGATTAGTGAGGAAAGTTGAGTGCTGCAGTAATTTGTAGATTATTTAGTGCTTGCAGCAAGAGTTGGCAAGTGCGGAGCACCAGGAACAATTATGAGTGCTAAAACTAGAAGACTGGCTAGTTTAAGGGTACAGAAACAGTTTTGAGTGCTAAAACTAGAAGATGGGCTCATTCAAGGGAACAGAAAGTTTTTGAGTGCTAAGCTAGAAGACTGGCTAGTTCAAGAGAACAGAAACAGTTCTGGGTGCTAAAACTAGAAAACTGGCTAGTTCTAAGGGAAAATCTGAAGAGCAGACTTTCTGGCACCGGGAATACTTTACCCGCAGTTAAATGCCGCTGCGCAAAACCATGCAAACACAGGTTTTTAAACAGAAAGATGAAAGAAATAGCCCAAAATGGCCAATAAAAGTACAGATTCTGAGCTGAAACCACTCTTCCAGGCGACAGATAGGCTGTTTCAAAGCTCACCACTCAATGCCTATAGTTTTTTTTAATATCAGAAGCTGAAGTTAATGCTTACATATTTATCTCTATGTGATCCACTATGATTATGCTCTTTCTTTCCTTTGAAGTAAGATGAATGGTAAGTGATCAGATTGCCAAGACCTCCTACTGGTGTCGTAAATGTGCTATGGATGGCATAACTCTTGGCCCATTACGTTTTGTTATACCTCTTATTCCATTGTGTTTTTACAGTATCCAAGCACACTCATTTACTTAAAAGTCCGGACATCTGCATTCTCCATTCAGATGGAACGAATGTCAGCTCCTTCAATGCCACCCCCTTCCTACTGAAAACACTCGGGGTCATAGTTATTCGGCTGCCATCACATGTGAGGCTTTCTGCAATCCTTCAGAGAAATGTATTTAATGTTACCCCCTGAATTAATGAGGTAACCATCTGGCACTTTACACTAAGTAGTACAGTGTTTTCTTTTAATTGAGTTTGCATCAGATACCTTCCCAAACAAGGTGCCTGCCCTTCAGTTAGATGTTATTTGACATTACTTAATAACAAGCAGTTTTTCTTTCAATTTGAATGCCAAGACCACATCTGTTTTCATTTATTTTTGAAACCTCCTCAAGATGCTTCCCCTCTCCACTTCATCATTGCCTTTTGATATGCATATGGTTACTCCAAGGCATCTTCCTCACATTGCTAGTTACTTGTATTTGTGCATTTTCAAAGAAAAAGTCATGTTCAGTACAATGTAAGTAATTGTATCTATTTATGTATTTACTGCATTTATTTAAAGAGATAGTTTGACTGGGCAGAAAGTTACATATTTTCAGCACAGGCCAAGGAGGAAAAGCTCAAGACAAATTCCAATATTACTTAAATAATATAGTAAACAGGTAGACAAGTAAGCAACAAACAAAAAATGTTTAAACAGAGTATCATTAATTAATAGCAGCATTGTGTAATGAGCTATGAAACTTTTTTCGGAAATAGCTCCAGAAAAAAATAATAAAAAAATAACATAAAGAACACAGTAAACAGAGATATAAAACTAATCAACAGAGGCATACAAGTAATCAACAAATATAAAATATTTAAACACATTACCATTAACTAATAGTAGTTTAGTTTGATGGTTCATATATCAAATCATAATCATATATCACGTCCACACAAATTATAAGTTTTATTTATTTAATGCTGTACAGTCTTTGTTAACCCAAGGAGAAGTCTGATCCATAGTAGCATTTTTCAAGCTCAGCCCATGTGGATGCAATAAAAAAGGCATACAGCTGTGCATTAGTACTACTACTCTTTCATACACACTGAATGCAACAGGATAAAACTGCCACTTGTTTATTAGCAAAACATGCAAGTGATTAGAAAAAGAATACAGGCACATGTGACCAAGAAAACACTTTCTATACATATGAAATTGCAATCCCAATGGAACTCAATTAATATGTATCCATAAGTCTGCATTGCTGTCTGCATGCGTGCGTTTGTGTATACCTATACCTACAGATATATACATATACATATTAAACATGCACATAGAAAGATATATATATATATATATATATATATATATATGTATATATATGTGTATATATATATATATATATATATATATATATATATATATATATATATGCAAACTTGTTTGAGATCTATAACTATATATCCATATAAAAAGCTACTTATTATACAGTGGTGTGTGGGCAGTCAAGGCTAAAAAGGAATACTGGTTGCCTAACAAAGTGGCTAAGAGAAGAGTCGCAGTAGCAAAAAAACAAGGCATCAAAGTCATTTTATCAACTTCTGAAAAGTTACCCAGTAGATGGCACAAAAAACGCCATCAGGTTGCAAGGCAAAGACAGAAAGAAAAGGAAGACAGAAACCCTTCATGAGGGATGCCAGCATCAACCTGCTCACCAGTCCACAGGACATCAAAGGCAGATGGAAGGAATATTATCATCCGCTTATGATTGAAGAAAATCCCACATAAGCTGTACTAACCCAGACATAACCTACGAAGAAAGAAGACAAAGAGCCCACTCTAGAATAAGTAAGAAGAGCACTAAGAAAACAAAGTGGAGGAAAACAGCAGGCTCACATGAGGTCACAGCAGATAAGATCAAGATGTTGGGTGAGAGAGGGGAGGAATGAAACAGTACTTATATGGACAGAAAGGTGCATCTCAGATGACTGATGAATAAGCATACTAGCGACATTGTACAGGAAAAAATGGGACATTTACAACTGTGGGCAGTACATAGGTATCAAACTCTTATCACACTGCATGAAAGTTCTGGACAGTGTGACTGATAAATGAATACACAGAGTAGATGGGAGATGAGAAGTTCAGATTCAGATCAGGAGACAGCAAGCTGTTTCGATGTTTGTAGTGAGACAGAAAAAGCTAGAGAACAGGAAAGAGTCCAAATGCTCATTCTTAGACTTGTTGAAAGCTTATGACAAGGTCCCAAGAAAGCTGATTTGGGCAGGCCTATGGTGGTTCTATGTCCCATAAATGTTGGCAGAATTAATGCTGGCTATGAACAAGGACGCAATGACTCAAGTATGAACAGTGTTTGATCTCACTGACTAGTTGCCAGTGGGAGTGGGTGTGCATCAGGGTTTAGTTCTGAACCCACTGCTGTTCATTCTGGTGACAGACTACTTCTGCAAGCAGGTTGAAGGAGACAGATCAAAGTTGCTGTATGCAGATGATGTGGCATTAAAGACAAACTCTGAGCAAGAACTTCAGCAAAGGAAAGGGGAACGGAATATAAAGCAAAACCGAAGGCAAGTGGAATAAAACTGAGTACAGATAAAACAGTTTTAATGGTAGCAAATTTGGAAATCAGAAGAAGCAGAGAACTGAGGTGGATGGGAAGACAGTGGAATATGTTAACAGCTTCAAGTATCTGGAAGAGGATGTCTAACACATATACATATATAAATGTGTGTGTGTGTGTGTGTGTGTGTATATATATATATATATATATATATATATATATATATATATATATATATGTTGTTGTGTCTTTCGGCTTTTCCTGAATAGGGGTCGCCACAGCAGAACTTCGGTCAGCTAATGATTGGCAGTAGATTTTTACGTGCCGGGTTGCCAGCCCTGACGCACAACCTTCAACGAAGGTACTCCCATTCACGCATGTCTCCACAAAGAAGACGCTTTAGCTGAGAATCGAACAGGACAACATCTTACTGTGAGGAGACAACGCTACCACAGCACCACCACCGCAGTTATTATATCTATTTATATAAAATTACATGTGTGTGTGTGTGTGTGTGTGTGTGTGTGTGTGTGTGTGTGTACATATATATATATATATATATATATATACATATATATATATATATGGGTCTACTTCTATTCGCTGACAGCCCATTTCACTGAAACCCATTTCGTTGACAGCTCATTTCATTGACAAAAGTATTCAAGGCAAAAACCTGGGTTTTGCCCCCCTCCCCACTGTTGTGCGACTGTGGAGTTGTTATATATAGTTGGGGGTGTGGGGCAACCCCACCTAGAATGTTTGTCATTGAAATGAGCTGTCAACTAAATGGGTTTCAGTGAAATGGGCGGTCAGTGAATAGAAGTAGACCCATATATATATATATATATATATATATATATATATATATATATATATATATATATATATATACACACACACACACACACACACACACACACACACACACACACACACACACTTACACACACACACACACACACACACACACATCTAATCAATATATGTATGTACAGTGCAATGAAAATGTATGTACCCCTTCCTGATTTCTTATTTGTTTGCATGTTTGTTGCACTTAAATGTTTCAGATCAAACAAATTTAAATATTAGACATAGATAACCGAAGTAAACACAAAATGCAGTTTTTAAGTGATGATTTTATTTATTAAGTGAAAAAAAAAAATATCCAAACCTACATGGTCCTATGTGAAAAAGTTAATGCCCCCCCTCCTTGTTAAATTCATGACGTAACTGTGGTTAATCACATTTTTGGGAAAGCGGAGTTCAATTTCACTAGCCACACCCAACCCTGATTACTGTCAGACCAGTTGAATCAAGAGATCACTTAAACAGAACCTGTCAGACAAAGTGAAGTAGGCCAAAAGATCCCAAAAAGGAAGACATTATGCCACGATCTAAAGAAATTCCGGAACAGATGAGAAACAAAGTAATTACTTATTTTATTTTACATTTGTTGACCGGGCTAGTCTAACTGGATACATGTCCATTTTCAGTAGCGGCCCGGGGAGATAAGCTCCAAGGTAGAACAATGAAATTAACAAGATAACAAATAAGGAAACATTAAACAAAAAAAAATCATATTTACAATGCATATTACAGGTTATCACAGTAAATTCAGCAGTGCAGAATACAGGCATAACATAGCATGCTAGTACAATCAAGATGTTCTAGAGGGAGACAGTATTATGGTTAATAAGGAAGGAATTACAGTTAATGAGTAGAAGGGGTAGGAAGAGCAAAGTATTAAGAGATACATAACTAGTCAGGCTTAGTACAGGGGCATAACCACTGTGTTCTGAGGAACACTTTCAATTTGTTTTTGAAGCATGATGCTGAGGGAAGTGAGGAGAGTTCACTGGGGAGAAGATTCCAGGCTTTTCCAACAATATTAGAAAAGAGGGAGTCACCAGCCTTGCTGTTTGGTTTAGTGGTATGTACTAGAAGTCTCTGAGTAGACCTTAAGGATTTCAGGTTTTTATAGGGAGTGATGAGTGTGGATAGAATAGGAGTTTTGGTAGGTTTGTAAAACGTGTTGTAGGCTATAGATAGTTGATGGAATTTAATCAGATTTTGTAATTCAAGCCATGCCAGCTGCTTTAAATGAATGCAATGGTGGGTTCTAAATGGGTTGCCTGTAGCAAATCTGGCAATGTTACTGTAAGACATTTCCAATTTGCTAAGATTATTTTTAGATAGATTAGTAAAAATGGGTGAGGCATAAAGAAGTGAAGAGATTAGATGAGTGTGTGCTATAGTGGTTTTAGCTGAAGGTAAGAGGAAGGATTTTACCCTATAGAGAGAGCCAAGTTTTTTGTTGACAGTTTTTATAGTATTGTTAATATGGATATCAAAGTTCAGATTGTTGTCAATGGTGATACCCAATAGTTTGGTGGTTGGATCAGGGGATATAATAGTTTTATTGGTAGAGATAACTGAGAAATCAAGAGGAGAGGACTTATTGGTGGGAGAGAAGAGGAGGAGTTTAGTCTTTTTGGGGTTTAGGAGAAGGCATCTATGTGTGAACCATTGCTCAACTGTGTTAAATACTTGTTGGGTAAGAGATTGAAGTTCAGAAGAGGAGGTGGCTGAGCATATCAGTGTGGAGTCATCTGCATATTGCATGCATGTGGCTTGGGGGATGGCAAGGTGAAGGTCATTAATAAATATGGAAAAAATTAGAGGTTCTAGGATGGACCCTTGAGGGATACCAAGTTTGACAGGACGGTGAGTGGAGAGAGACTTGTGCCATAGTATGGCCTGTTGTCTTTTATCAAGGTAGGATTGGAACCACTTTATAAAAGGTGTATCTAGTGACAGGGATTTCAGTATTTTGATGAGAATTTGGTGATTTACCATGTCAAAAGCTTTAGACAGGTCAATAAATAGTGCTGAAGAAAGCTTGTTAAGATTGCGTTTTTTTTATACAATCTGTGAAGGAAAGAAGGGCAGTACTAGTGCTGTGTGAAGGTCTGAATCCATGTTGACAGTTTGAAAGTAAATTATTTTCGGTTAGATGGTCAAGTAATTGTCTGCGAATGCATTTCTCCATGATCTTTGCCAAAGGAGAGAGAAGGGCAATGGGGCAGTAGTTGAAGAGTTCAGTGGCGTGTCCACCTTTATGAAGGGGGATAATATGGGAGATTTTCCATAAATTAGGGATATGACTTTCGGTAATAGTTCTATTGATTAGAACAGAAATGGGATAAGCAATAGCTTTGGCTGATTGTTGTAGGATTTCAGCAGGTAGTTGGTCTGCTGAGGGTGAGCATGGTTTTAGTTTCTGTAGAAGGGTTAGAACATTTGTTGTTGGGACAGGTTGAATATGAAAAGTAGGGGGTAAGGTTGATTTATAGGAAGGTAGAGTGAAGTTATTAGGTGATAGTTGACTAGCTAGTGTTTGTATAGCATTAGTAAAAAAGGTATTGAAAGCATTAGCTGTATTCAATAGATTTTTGTGGTCAGTATTTTGAGGATTTGGAGTAGTGGATTGACCTGGATGGAGTAGTTGGCTAATGCTAGCCCAAAATTTTTGTGGGTTGTTTTGATTAGCTTGTTGGGATTGTAGGTAGTAGTTTCTTTTATCAGATATTATAGCTTTCTTGGTTTCATTTCTTAGCTGTCTAAATGTTAGTTGGTCTATAGGGTTTTTAGTCTTCCTCCATTTTGCCCAAAGTTTGTTTCTAAGACTTATTTTATGTTTGGTTTCTTTTGAAAGCCACGGAGCAGATTTGGTTTTAATTCTAATTAATCTGGTTGGAGCATGATGGTTGAGAATGGCAAGGAAGTTGGAGTTAAAGTAATAACTAACGGCTTCATCTAAAGGGAGGTTTTGTAAGGGAGACAAGTTGCAAGCTCTTAGTTCCATTTGGAATAGTTCAGGGTTAAAGTTCTTTTTAGATCTGATGTTTTTGACAGATATTGGAATGAGAGAGTTGATTTTATGTCTGATGATATAGGTAAGAAAGTGGTCACTTAAATCATCATGGAGGGTTACTGAATCATAAATGTGAGGATGATGGTTTATGAGAATCCAGTCTAATAAGCTTGATTTCTTGTTAGATTTATTTATTCTGGTGGGGGAGGTAATGGTTTGGGAATACCCATATAGGTTAATATGGTTTGTGGGGAGGCTGCTGCAGTAGCAGCTCCAGTCAATGTTTGTGTCGCCTACGATTATGGTTTCTTGGGGCAGGTATTGGGAAAGCCAGCAAAGTATGTTTTCCATGGTGGCAGTGTTGTTACCAGGTGGTAGATATATACAGATAATATAGATGGATTTGGAATTAAGATGAAGTTTGGAGATAAGAATTTCTGCATTGGAGTCTATAGGTTGTTTACAGTTGTGAGTGGTTAATTGTAAGCTAGATTTATATAGGATAGCAACCCTACCACCTTTCTTGGATACTCAGTCTAGTCTCAGGATATTATATAAAGGTGGGATGATTTTATTGTCTTTGGTTACAGGTTTTAACCAAGTTTCTGTTAAGCAGAGAATATCAGAAGAGTAGATTTCAGTTAGAGCTTGGAGTTGAGTTACTTTATTGTTTATGCTACGTATATTAAGATGAGCAATTAAAAGGGAGTTCAATGGTTTAGACAGGGCATGAGCAGGTGATTCTTTGTGGTAGAGGAGAGAGATAGGAGTTGTTGGTGGGCCTGGGTTAGGGTGGATGTCACCATCCTTTAAAGAGAGTAGTACACTTAGATAGTTTGGGTTGGTTGGAGCATCTGCTGTATAGAGGTAGGCCTTTCATGCGGTTCTGATTGTTGTATTTTATGTATAGTGTTCTGTGGTATTTAGGAAGTATGTAGTTAGATGAGGATGTTATATTAGCATGAATAAAAAGGAGAGGAGAGTTTGGAGAGTTGGTTTCTTTCTTGGGGTAGTTTAGGTATGGGACTAGTGGGTTTTCAAAGGAGGTGAAAAGATGGGTGAGGATTAAAGGAGGTAGTAGCGAGAGTGGGACATAAGATGGGATGGGTTGTTTATACATTGTATGAATAAATATAGATTGTTTGTAGATAGAAAAATAAATTCACTGGGTGGAGATGAAAGAAGGGAGTAGGGTGTGGTGTGATAAAAGGAGAGTGGTGAGAGGTTAATATTAGTGCAGTTCAGTAACTGGAGAGTGTTTAGAAAGTAAAGGTAGGAGGAAGAATGTGTTTGAAGAGTAATGGTAAGAGCAAGAGGTATGTAATGAGAGTAATGGTAAGAGGGATAGGAGTGGTTAGAGAGTAATGGGAAGAGGAAGAGGTGTGGTTAGAGAGTAATGGGAAGAGAAAGAGGGGTGGTTAGAGAGTAATGGGAAGAGGAAGAGGTGTGGTTAGAGAGTAATGGGAAGAGGAAAAGGTGTGGTTAGATAGTAATGGGAAGAGGAAGTGATGTGGTTAGTAAGTATAAGGGTAGGACCCCTGGGGGTGGGTGGAAATTGGGGGTAGGGAGGGGAGCGGAGTAAGCCTGCAGGGCGAACAGAGCAGGTAGGAACAGATACTGAAGCAGTTAGCAAAAAAAAAATCAGCTAGGCTAATTCCGGTGGTAGGTTGGAATAGAACAGGGGCTAGAAAGCTGTCTGTGGTGTGTAGATATGGAGGGGGAAAAAAGAGAGGACTAGAAAGGTGTCTGTGTGTTTACAAACAAGAGAGCCTAAATTTCCCAATGGCAGCATCCAAAATCAGTATGCATCAGTCACTAGTATTTTATAACTTATACTCTGTGCAATAGAAGCCAATGTACTTACATTTAGAGACATACACTCATCTAGGACACCACAGTAGTTAAATCAAGCAGGGAAGGTTTTAGATTTAAAGATGGCTCCAAGCTATGCAAGTAGGGTAAAAAAACTTCTGATCTGCTGTCAGTGGGCAGGCAAACAATGAATGACAAAGTGTGAGCCAATGAAATGCTAAGGAGAGCCAAATGAGGGAGGGAAGTAACTCACTTCTGAGCACACAACACTGTTAATGGGAGTGAGTCAGCAGAAACCCAAGATTACCCAAGTGCAAATAAAGATTTAAAGTCCTGCAAGGAAAATGCAGGGGGGTTTACAGGTCCTAGAGTGGGCTAAATCCTTTGGCAAGGATTGCAGGGTAAGTGGTAAAGATAGTCTATTTGGGCTATACTTGATTTCTGTAGCCAAATTCAAACATTTCCACTGGGAATGACTGTAAAGGAAATTATTAGGCAGTGGGCATAACGGTGGGGTTGGCTAAAGAGCGTTTCATGTGGGGACAGGGTTGGTCTGATTGAGTGTGTACTACCCTACATATAAGGAAAGTTGAACACATACACTGTTCTTTGCAGGGTAATGTTAATGGAAATAAGTCAGCAGAAACCCAAGATTACCCAAGTAGAAATAAAAATTTACAGTCCTGCAAGGAAATGCAGGGGGGAGGGGGTGCAGGTCCTAGAGTGCAAGTCTCAAAATGGAATTGTACAAAGTGTCAGGAATACAAAGATATTTAAATGTAAACCTACACAGGGAACTTGTAAGACACCAGAAGATAAACTTAAATTATTGTGTTTTAACTGAGAGGCAGCTTGCAGATAGGTCCAGAGAACAGGAATCAGCACACTGTTGCAGTATAACTCTAAGTAGCTGGTAGGTATAGTAAATTTAGAGACATACACTCATCTAGGACACCACAATTAACAGTAAGTAAGGAGTCTGAGGCAGGTGCCACGGTGGAAGGTGTGGCACATTGCGCAGGAGTGGGTACCAGTGCTAGCGAGGCCAGTCTGGAGCAATCAAAATAATTTTTGGTTTGTCCTGTTTGGCTTTTAGTAGAACTTTGGAGAGCAGAGGCAGAGAGGGAACGGCATAGACTGATAGGTTTTTCCAGCTGAAGGATAGAGCATCCACTTTCCAGGCTTTTTTGTGATGAGTTCTTATGCAAAATTTGTCCAACTGATAGTTGTGGGCTGAGGCATAAAGATCTATGTCTGGGCTCCCCCATTTGCGTATCAACATGCTGAAAATCTGTGGTTCCATTCCATTCGTGTGGGTCCATGAGATTTCTGCTTAGTTCATCTGCCAGAGTATTCAGCCTTCCTGGCAGGAATTGAGCTTGTAGTTGTACTTGATAGGTCAAGGCTGTGTTCCACAATGCCATGGCTAGTCTGCAAAGGGGGTAGGTGTGTGTACCCCCCTGCTTGTTTATGTACCACATAACCGTGGTGTTGTCTGTCTTTATCATTAATTGCCCTGGATGAAGGTAGTCCTTGAAGGCTGTCAGTGCATTCTATATGGCTAGCATTTCTTTTTGATTCATATGAAGGTGCATTTGATTTGGTCTCCATTTGCCCTGAATGTATTTCCCTGCCAGATGTGCCCCCAAGCACAGTGTGATGCGTTTGTAGTTAGGGTTTGGGCAGCAGGGGGTGGTGTGAATGACAGTCCCTTGTTTTGGTGGCAGGCCTCTGCCCACCATAGGAACTCTAGTTGCAGGTAAGGAATGATAGGAATCATTGTTTCCAGGCTGTGACAATGCTGACTCCATAGACTTTTTAAGTACCACTGAAGTTTCCTCTTATGCAGTCTTGCATATGGAATTAGAAGAATGCAGGAGGCCATGAACCCCAAGGCTTGCAGTATTTGCCTTGCAGAAAGCAGGGTTTTTGTGGCCACCTGTTTGAAGTAAGTCACCAAATGAATTTGCTTCTCTGGCGTAAGGAAAACCATCTGGGCAGCTGTATTCAAGCTTGCACCCAGGAATGTAATTTTTTGAGAGGGTACCAGTTGTGATGTCTTTTCGTTTATAGTGTACCCTAGACAAGTTAGAACCCTTTTTACAAACACCAGATGGTTTAGAAGAGTGTCCTTGTTTTCTGCCTGAATTAGACAATTGTCCAGGTATGGATATATTTGAATATTTCTTTGCTTGCAAAATGCAATTACTGGAGCCAGGGACTTTATAAAGACCCTGGGCGCAGTAGATAAGCCAAACGGCAGTGCAGAGAACTGGTAATGCAAGTAGGCTGCTTTGAAGCGGAGGTATCTTCTGCAAGATTCCCTGATTGGGATATGCAGGTAAGCCTCTTTTAAATCTACAGTTGCCAACCAGGCATCTTTGCCTAGCATAGGAAGTAACTGATGAAGAGTCAGCATCTTGAATTTTGGAATGTCCAGAAAGGTGTTTAGAGTAGATAAGTCCAGAATTGGACGCCATGATTTGTCTTTTCTGGGAACCAGGAAAAGTCTTGAATAGAAACCTTGTCCTTTTCCTCTTCTGGTACTGGTTGAATAGCCCCCATGCTCATGAGGAAAAGTACTTGTTTCTGGGCCTCTGCCCACTGATTTGGGGGCAGGTCTGGCCATCTGTTTGGAATTGGCAACGTGTGGAAATTAAATCTGTATCCCTGGGATACTATATTTAAAACCCATTTGTCCTGGATCATAAGTTGCCAGTTTTTTGCATGAAGAGCCAGTTTTCCCCCCAAAGGGGCGGCTAAAAGGTAAGTTCTTGTTAAGTGTAAAGGGAAGTCATTGAGACTGCTTACCATAGGGAGGTGTCTTGTTGTTTCCAGATTTGGAAGAGGAGGCACCCCATTGTTTTGTTCTGAAAGTCCCTTGTGACTGAAACCTGGAGCCTTTGGAATGTATGGGTTTGACTTGAGTGTCTCTCGAAGGAACTGGAGAGGACCAGTTCTTAGTAGGCCAGTGCCTACTAAATCTTGGAGGCTGCACTTGTAAGAAATCTTTCACAGTTTGCATAGATTTTGCTTTATCTTCCATCTTTTTTAAAACTTCTTCAGCCTTATTACCAAAGAGACAGTCCTGTTGTAAAGGAGTATCGAACAATATTGCTTTAACATGATCAGGCAGATTTTGCTCTTTGAGCCAAGCATGCCTTCTTAGCACAGACCCAGTTACAGCAGCCCTGCAAGAGGCCTCCAAAGAATCAAAACCACATTGCAAAGTATGTTTTCCAACTTGTTCAGCTGAATGCAATAAATCCTGTAAATCTTTGTTTTCCACAGTCAGAAATTAACATCATTTTTTGTTTAAGCAGTCCCATGATATGCTGCTGATACTTTAGCATATGAAATTGACAGTTTAAAGCCCTGATTGTCAAGGCTGCATTAGTGTAAACTTATTACCCCATCTATCCAGTGCCCTGGAATCTCTATCAGAAGGGGTAGGATTTTTAACAGTAGAAGCCTTAATGCCCTTGGAACCCTGAGAAATGGTTTCAGGATCTGCAACAGGATTTTTGAAATGAAATTTGTGGGAGTCAGGAACCCTGTAGTATCTGTCTGGCTTACAAGGAGCCGGAGGCAGAGAATCAGGAGCCATACTAGATTCTGAAAAAACATCATCAACAATGTCTAGAACAGGATGTATAGCCAAAGGCCTATGCTGAGGAAGAAGAAGAAAATCCCTAAGTCTCTTCTTAGATTCAGAGAAATCCTGACTTTCCCAGTGGAAATGTTCCCTTAAGGTATGTAAAGTTTCCCCAAAAGAAAAATCCTCAGGGGGAGAAGCAGAAGGAATGGAATTTTCTGCATCAGAGTCCTCATAAGTAGGTATAGACAATTCCTGGTCATTAGAAGAGTCAGAAGAAACAGAATCCCTGTTCTGAAGATTCATAATCAATGTCTTGCCTAGGCCTCTTAGAAGGGAGGGGGGGTTTGGTTACCCCTGATCAGAGTAATTAAATCTTCAGCCATTTTGATCATTTGTTTTTTAGGCATAGGAGCCTGCACATGTGGCCCAGGCATCGTTTTTTAGGCATAGGTCGAGATTTTGGCCTTAGTTTTGAAGATGGCGTCGGTCTAATATACAAATCTGTAGGCCTGAAAACACCCTCAGAAGCCGGTGCCTGCACAGCGGCTCCGGACCCATCCAAGGTTGAGTCATCCGTGGGTTCCATAACTTGAAGCATCACGCGGCACACCGGACTCCGAATGGATCTCAGTAGAGGTCTGCAAATCAGAAGTCGCGGGTAACAGGGGCTGCGAAAGCACCTCAATGAGTATCGGCGAACTGGCGACTGGCTTAGGAGAAGCATCGTCGGCAGTTTTGGACCTCCACGGCCTGTCTCTGTCTTTTTCTTTGCATTTTTTAGGTATTCCGGTAGTCGGACTGCTAACCGATGACATTTCTGGATAATTAAAGCGATAGCCAAAATATTTACAAGCAAAAATGTACCGACGTTTGATAGTGCGTTGATTAAATAAAGCACAAAACCGACAGCAAGGTATGTTGTGGTCAGGGCCTAGGCAAGGAATACAGTACAAATGAAAATCCTTATGAGGTATTTCCTTCCCAGAAGTAATGCAATTATTAACTTTTACTGATATCGGTAAGGAGCAAGAAAAAGTTTCCCCAACAGGGTACTTAGCTTTTTAGTTGAAGACTTCGGATCTGAAACTAGGAAATGAAAATTTCAGGAGTCGGCCGACTGACACTTGCGAACTGCTTCTGCTTCGGGCACTGCGCAGCAAGAAAGACTGATGTAATGGCATCGGCTGCATGTTTTATACCCCTGACAACCTGATGTCATGGAAGAAGGGACAGCAACCGACGCAGGACCCAAGACTTTGTTAATCAGGCCGACTGAGGGCAACCTGCCAGCAGATTATCCAAATGTAATGACTGCAACAGTGAAACACGAAGAACATGTGGAAGGAGAAACTTGGCCAGAAACTGAGACTTACAAAACTGCTCCTTGTAAAAAGTCCTTTTAAAGAAAAACTCCACCCTAGAACTAAAAAAATGTTTTTGTTTTACTCTGTCTTTGTTTCCTGACTTATTTTAACACCTCAAAATCGCACTAAGTGCTTTACTTGAAATTTTCGCCTATTTTCCACAACATGGTTACCAATGGGGCTTGATGTATCAAAGTGATCTTGTACTCCCTCAAGCCTTTCTCTTTCCCATAATACTTTGTATGACTCATGCCAGACATAAGGAAGTAACTTTGAATTCCCATGCCATTGACATACAATTGGATTTGGGAGCGTTACAGTTATTTTATTTATCTTCTGTAAAAGGACTACTTCTTTTCTGTCTCTAATCACCCTCATTTATGTTTGGCTCAGACCTTGATTTACACTATACTTAGAACTTATCCAGCTACAACCAGAAAAGCAAATAAATTTCTGGTCTATGTTCAGTGTTTTCTTCTGTAGTTCAAGAGGAATTGAGAGTCGTCCCCCCCCCCCGACACACACACACACACACACACACACACACACACACACACACACACACACACACACACACACACTACTGAAGAGTTGTTAAAACTGTCACTGCATTGAGAGACCCTTGCAGAATCAATTCCTCAGACAACAAAAGAAATGTCTTAATATAAAAATGTATGTTGATTCTAGCCAGACATTTCTGATTAGTTGTTGATCTTACAGTTTTTAAATTACATTCTGGTTTAATGGAAGTAGGGCAGAAAAAAGAAAATAACCAGATCCTTGAAATACTAATTTCATTTGCAGATGACATACTGTTACATCTCTCTATTAACAAATCATTTTCCAGAATTCTTAAAACAGATGATAAATACAGAAAAGCATGTAATTACAAACAAAATGCGGACAAAGCAACCTTATTCCTAGCAAATAACATTAATGGATGCAACACCAACCTCTCACCAAAAATTAACATTTCACTTGAAGAACTAAAATATTTTCTGAGCAGTTTATAAGACTGTCATAATTTGTTCATATCAATATAGCATAAATACATAACAAATAAAAGATCATGAGGTCTACACCAAATTTAAATTTAGTTAACTTGCAAAAGTATAAATAATAAAAAATATGTTTCTAAGAATCATCTGTTTCTGTAACGTCACGATCTCTCACATATCCAAAGAAATGTTGACTAAGACAATAGCACATCAAGAGTTGGTTTAAATCAGCAATTTGACACCAAAAACAAGGTAGGTATGAAAGATCCAAACAACAATATAATTTATTTAACATTAAGAATAATCAAATTACTGCTTATTATCACAAGGTTTTACTTTTCAGCTAATGCCCTTGTATAGCTCTACTATAAAAACTCTGCTTTTGAAGAAAAACATTTCTTTGAAATGTATACCATTTCTAGGCAAAGAACTTCTCTCTGTATGTCCATCTTCTCATAAATTACTGATTCTGAATCTATTATGTTCTGTTGGAAAAACAACTTGATAAGGTCTTACTATGACAACCACTATAGGAGAAGCCAGACAATACCACTGACTCAGAACCTTTACAGCTCTCTAAATTCCCTATGCTAGAAAAGGTTCACCTACTTCATCTAAGTGATACTATATCAACCCAAGTTATGCTAACTAAATGTAGAATTTGTTAATATGCGTATCAGTCATTAAACATAACAGGTGGCTAAGCTAAAACCATGACCCTCTTTTTATTGTGGATAGCTGCCCTAGGAAAAATAAAGTTTTCTTTACTTTTTATAAAACACAATAATCAGCTCTAGACACTACTCTGACACATATTTTCAACTACTGTCTTGTACTTGTAAAAAATACAAGCATCTTTCCAAACTGGGATATTTCAAAGAATGCACAGAAAATACTTCCCTATCTCAAATTCATAAACCAGCAATTCATATTACTCCATAATGCCTACCTGTTTCCTTGCAAACTAGCTGCTAAGTGTAAAATATCTAACATATCATGTACCACACAGAAAGACAATTCGGGAGGTGCTCTACTTCACACACTTTGGCACTAAAGGTTAAGAAAGGATATATGGGTACCAATGTCAAAAATATTTTCTAGGCATACCAATCTGCAACAATTCTGAACAATATATGATATGTTTTGTATTAGTGTGGGTATTGTTTTTTGCAAAAATGAAAGTGATGTACTTACCATAACAAGAGATCCGTATTGTCTGTCTCAGTCTGGTTCAACCTGTAGATTATTGTATCTGACTTGGATCTGACACTGGCCAATTCCTTCAGACTTCACACTTGCCAAACTCCATCTCCCTTACCCACACACCTCTGCACCAAACTCTAATCCTCAGATCAAGTTTGCCCCAAGTAAGTCATCTCCAACTTGCAATAAACTTGCCTAACCAAGGAGAATGCAGGACTCCATGGATAAGGAACAGATGGCCTCCACTGTCCGGCCATCTCAAACAGGTCTATATTAATTCATCGAAATCTAATTCCAGCCATTCATCGAACACAAACCAGCAAACAGCCGTTCATCGAATGTTCACTTCTGCAAATGTTTTACTAAGGGAAGGGAATTGTTTATCCCCCACACCGACCGTAACACAGACTACATTATGTCAAACCCACAAACGTGGGGATATGCCCCCCACACACCTCCAACTATATACAGTAGACAGCCAATTATCTGAACTAATTGGGACCTATGGTAGTTCGGATAGTCAAACTGTTCGGATAATCAAACATATAAATGAATTGGATAAAAATGTCTAAAACCTTGTTTTTTGCGGCACGTAGGAATACATTTTTCAACCATTCAGTGATTCCAGTGGACATTAAAGAATATTTTTCACACATGAGCTAGCTACAAGCTCAAAAAATGCTCAGGCGAATACGTATAATGTTTTCATACTCAGACTTCATGATTTTTCCTACCTGAATGCTATGGAAGGGCAGTTATGATAACTGATGTTCAGATAATCAATTCTCTACTGTATACCAACTCCAAGATGGCGCTGCAGTGGAGAAAAGGGCAAATTTCCTAATGCTGGCCAACTAACTCCCTTCCCTTAGAAAAACATTTTCTGAAGTGAATGTTCAATGAATGACCATTTGCTAGTTTGTTTTTGATGAATGGCCATTTGCTGGAATTAGTTTTTGACAAATTAATATAGACCCTCTCAAACAGGGAAGTTTGCCATAAAAAGCCAAGGGGGGCAATGGGGGATGGTTGAACCAGATGTAGACAGACAACACAGATCTATTGTTATGTTAAGTGCATAACTTTCATATACAAAGCTGTCTTCTACAGTTGGCTTCAATGTGTGGGACAGAGACCCCAGCCATTCCCAGGAGGAACTAAGGAAGGATGTTCCACAACTTAGTGGAGCCAAAGGAAGCCCTGGATCTAAATTGAATATCCAGCTTATAATTCAACATAAAAGTGTGGTGACCCATCTAAGTCGCAGCTGCAGAAACTTCATCCATTGATACTCTAGAAAAGAAAGCTACAGAAGTAGCCATAGCCCTGTTAGAATGACCCCTAGGTTTGTGTGGAAGGGTCTTGCCTTTCAAAGAATATGCAATAGTCTGATAGCCACTTGGATAAATTCACTTTAGACACAGGTGAGTCCAGCCTGGATTTTGAAAAGGAGACAAATAATGGACTGGATTTTCTAATGGCTTTGGTATAGTCCAAATAAAATCTCAATTGCTTATGCATGTCCAAACAATGCAAAAGGTATTCACCTTTGTTGAAGAAATTGGGGAAAAAACAAAAGGAGATGATTAGAACTGTTAGGATTATTCTCAGACACTACTTTAGGCAATAAGGAAGGTTTCTTATGGAGACACCCCATCTTTGTGGTACACCAAATAAAGAGGAGAAGAATCAAGCACTTGTAACTCTGAAACCCTCCACGCCGAATTAATAGCCACCAAAAACAAGGTCTTCCAAGACATCAGCTTCAAGTCGGAAGAAACTGAGGGTTCAAATGGAGGGCCTGCAAGGACCTGCAAAACAAACAGCAAATCCCAGGAAGGAATCAGATCCTGAACTGGGGGACTTAACAAAATGGTATCTTTTAGAAACGCCTTAGAAATTTTGAGGGAAGCTAGAAAAACATTCTTCTGCCAATATGGAAATTAGAGAGGGCTGCCAGGTGTACCTTAATGGTAGAAAATTAGAACCTTACAAACAACTCAGCAAGAAAATACAAAATGGATTCTAAAGGCGAAGAAAAAGGGTTGAGTCCATGAAACTCCTCTCGAAGTACAAAATGTCTCTATTAACTGGAATACACTATTCTTGTAGACTGTTTTTGAAATGAGGAAAATATGCAAACTACAACCTGTGAAAGCTTGTGATTTCTAGCCATCAAAAGAACTGTAGAAGTCATGTGGTTAACTTGAGGGACTGAAGACTGGGAGGGATCCAGACCTGCGGGATAAGAAATGAAATCCAGGATGGGATCCAGTACCCAAGGGGGGTACTTCAAAAGAGGCCAAAGGAAGGGAAACCACACCTGACAAGGCCAGAAAGGTGCTATAAGGATCACAGTTGTTCTGCAGTGACTTGCCTTTGGAAGAAATTTTACAATCAAAGGAACTAGGGGATAAACATAAAGAAATCCTGGGGGAGCCAAGGAGACACCCAACCATCGCTGGGTGACTGTGCCAGAGGGTGAACTATGGTGTAACAGAAGCTGAATTTGGTGTTGGATGGGAAGGTAAATAGGTCACAACATGGAGTGCCTAAGCACTGAAAAATCTTGCCACAACCCTCATATTTAGGGAGCACTCATGGGGAAGCAAAATGCTCCTGCTGAGACTGTCAGTCACAACGCTGGATTTCCTGGGGATGTACATTGCACCCAGAAACCACCCACTGCCAAATCCTCATGGCCTGTCAACAAAGAAGATATGAACGTGTTCACCCCTGACTGTTGAGATACCAGACAATGGCCATATTGTCCATCTGTATCACAATCGCACCACTGGGAAGGGCATCCTAAAAAGCCTGCAATGCACGGACAGCTCTCATCTCCAGGACGCTGATGTGGATACCAGCCTCAACAGAAGGTGAGGACCCTTGAACCTTCCTCCCTTTGAAATGCTGTACCCCCACCCCAGGAGGGAGAAATCCATTGTGAGCATGGCTGAAGGAGCTGGAATAACAAACGGTCTCCCATTGGTCCCTAAAGCAGACTGCAACCACCAATGAATCTGGTCATGACACACCTTCATAAGTCATACTGCAAAGTCCACTGGATGAATTAGGAAAGACCACTATACAGCCAGAGTCCACTGCAGATCCCTCATATATCTGGCTAAAGGGACCAACCCTAGGGATGCTGCCATATGACCTAAGAGTTTCATAAATGCATGAGCTGAAGGCTTCGAGGTTGCAAGAACTGACAAGGTCTGAGCACAAAGGCTGACCACCCTGGAGCTCTAAAGCCCGGCAACTTGACTGACTGTATCCAAGTGACAACCTATGAACTCTAATACCTGAACAGACTGTAGGCTCGACTTTAGACAATTAATCATAATGCCCAAGTGGTTGCAAAGATGGAATAAGATATCCCTGGCCATGATCAACAATGCTCTTCTGGACTGTGTTGAGACCAACAGCAGAACACTGACCCAGCTGGAAGTGCAGAAACCTCCTGGAGCACTTGTCTAAATTTACATGATGGTAGGTGCCCTTGAGGTCTATTGGGCACATCCAATCATTCTTCCTCAGCAGGGACTACACCATGACCATCCAGAATTTGGTCTGTTTCACAAACACATTCAGTTTGCTTAAATCCAAAATGGGCTTGAGGTCCTTGTTCTTCTTTGAAACCAAAAAGAATGTCAAATAGACCCCTGACACTAGCTGGTCTGAAAGGAAATCTTGGATGACTTGGTTTGTGAGCAGCTTGTGAATCTCTACTGCTGCTTGCAGTCTCTGACTGGGTGGAACATCTGGCAGACACTTGTGATGAAAGTTTGGGATTTCTAAAAAGAGAAAGAGTAGCCTCTTGAAATGACGCATATCACCCATGTGTCCAAGGTGATGGGCTCCCAAGATTCTGGGTAAACAGCCAAGTGAACCCAGACTGCCTCCAGAGCAGGACAGTAGGGAAACTCTTCTGGTTAACTGTAAAGGCCCATCAGAGAAAGCACCAAGGAAACTCTGATTCTGGGGAACCACCCCTGCCCAGCAGGCGGTCTCCATTATGCCACCCTCATCCTCTGAAGGACTATCCTAAGAAAGCTGCTGCAGCTTTCTGAAAAATAAGCATTTTTACCCCTTCTGATTCCTTGCAAAGGTTCCTTGAGTAGTGGCAAAACACACTCCTACAGTGGACATCATCTTCTCATCTTGCTCTCTCATTACAGTATCCTTAACTTTCAGCCTAAACAAGGAGGAGCCATCAAATGAGGCATTAACAAAGGATACCTTGAAGCAATCTGCAAAGTTGCATAACCACATCAAGCATAGCGTCTCATGGTAATGGCACAGCTAGTAACTTGGAACACTCCATCAACTGCATTAGAAATGAGCCTCATTGAGACATTTGCAATGCACAGCACGGTAGACAATCAAGTCTCTAGCATCTTCTGAGTCTCCAGAGACTGGTAGTTCTTAATGTTCCTCGACACTTCAAGACATCAGGTCACATTGGAATCTGGTCAAGTGCAACAAGTAATTAAGTGCCCTCAATGAAATTGTAGCTGAGGCATAGGAGTGCTTTCCCAAATGATTCAAAGCCTGAGACTCCCTATTCTGGGGATGGACCACAGAGCAGCCTTCAGCGATCTCCTCCTTGCTGGTAGCCTCTACCACACTAGCATCTATGGCCGGGGGGGGGGGGTGCAATAATTTCATCAGGTTTCTTGAGGATGGCCTCCACCATGCTGAGTTCCTTTCACACCCTTTGGGACACTAGGTCTATAAGTGCATTCTGGGGAGGAAACCACCCAAAGTGTGGATGGGCCCACACTAAAGGTGACCAAAAATACTGTCTCCTTCTGAGAGGGGGTGGTGATGAAGCAGTTCCAAAAGATCGTCAACTGAGGTATCACCCTGCAGAGACTTAGGGAACTCTTCAACTTCCTCAAGATCAGTATCCTTCATGAAAGACTCTTCTTGGGAGTCAAGGTGTTTCCTCTTACATCTCTTCTTCCCTGAATCCTCCCACACTAGAGATGTCAGAAGAGAGGGTAAAGAGGCTGCACGCTCTGTTAAGGGAACAGGATGGAGACCCACGAACGCAGGCTGTCCAGGAGCATGACTGGTCACAGACAAGTAAGAGGATGGGACACTGACTGGGGAAACCTTACCAATCTCCTGAGGGAAGAATATCGTTTTTAGAACGTCAAAGGCTGAGCGGAAGCTGGCCTTCTAGAACAGAGGGCCCCAATACCCAAAGGTACCAGGGTCTGATTGAACTGACATTGAGACTGCAGACAAGCTGTCAAAAGCTGAAGCTCCAAGCAGGAGAGATGACCCTGAAGTAAGGACCATCAACCCTGATCTGGAAACTCCTTCGTTGACACTGTGGCTCCAAGGTCCAAATGACCTCTAAGTAGTCAGAGTCAACATGACCAAGGAATGAGATGGAGCTAAAGATGGCCAAGCCATTGGATCTGACCCAAAGGATGGGAACACAGCCTGGCATGCAGAACTTGGATCCAAAGGGGCTGAGGGAGGAAGCCAAATATACTGAGCCAAAGGTCCAGGAACCAGATCCAAAGGGATAAGGTGCAATTGCATTTGAGTCTGCAAAATCAACCCCATCAGCTTCTCCAAGTCACAAGCTTTAATGCTCATGACCTCAATGACCAGACAGGTGAAGCTAACAATGGGGTTTTGAGGGCCATTTTAAAGTGGACAAACCTGCCTGCTAGATCTCAGCCGAGAACATTCAAAACCGGGGATGGGAAGGAAACAACTCTGGCAACAGCACCGGCGGGGTAGATGTATAAAAGGGAGAAGCTGCCCTCCTGAACAGCCACTTTAAACAGGAAGGGGCTAATAAGTCTTGGAGCAGATGATGGAGCCTTACTGGTGGCCGGTACTGAGGGAGATCAGCTCTGATGAGTCGGACTTGATGTCAGCACCGGGGCAGCCAGGGGACGCGAAAGCTGTGGGATACTTGGGTAAGGCTGAAGGAGTACCGGAGACAGAAGCAGAAGAGGACCTTGGAAGACTGAGTCCAGAAAAAGGTACTTCTTGGACCTGACCTTCAGGCCCAAGGAAGTAGCAGAAGAAGGCAAAGGGCTGGAGGGAAGAAGGCCCCTGAGGAACAACTTGGCCCAATGATCATTGATCGCCCTGGATTCAAACCCCTAACAAATGGAACATGCCAAAGCCAGTTGCAATGCCACTAGATAATAGACACAGCTATCATGTTTGTCCTGTGATGGCAGCTTATGTCCGCAGGTAACAGTTCTTAAAACCCTTATCTGTAGTTCAACAACCGCAAAACCACATACATACAAAAAAACTACTACAGCTATCTACACTAACAAGACACTAAGCCAAACACTACAGCAAGGAAATTCCAAAAGGAAGAAACACTTAAAATACAGCAACCTGCTTACCTAACAGACACAGCACTACCTATGCTAACCAAGACAGGGGAAAGGGATCGAAAACACAAAATCAAACAAACAATGCAATAAACTTTTTCAAAGGATACGCCTTAGCAGCTGGAGAGATCTGATGACATGAGCGGTAGCAAACTAGATCTGAGGAGAAGGATGATGAGCAGGGAATTGTGAGTAAGAGAGGTGGAGTTTGGCGGGTACAAAGTCTGAAGGAATTGGCTGGTGTCAGATCCGATAACCCATAGGTTGAACCAGATGGAGCAAACATTGGATCATGGGTTAAATATAAATATAGAAGAATAATCCTTAATTCTATGGCATACCAAATCTTATTTGAAATCATGGACATCTACACAGAAATTTCTGGTCACTGTAAACAAATACCCACACCAAAAGAGTAATCTAGTTAAAATCTGCTATGGTTCAGTAACTCTGGATTAATTAAAATCATTTATCAAATCCGCTGTGGTGCAGCGGTAGTGTTGTTGCCTCACATCAAGAGGTTCTCCCATTCGATTCATGGCTGAAGTGCGGGGAATGCCTTCTGTGTGGAGTCTGCATGTCCTCCCCGCGGTTGGGTGGGTGTTCGAAAGACATGCGTAAATGGGCGTGCCCTGGTTGAACGTCGAGCTGGCACCTCGACGTTCATGAAAATCTACTGCCAATCATTGGCAGACCGGAGTTCTGCTGTGGCGACCCCTAACCAGAAAAAGCCGAAAGACAAACAACATTTATCAATCTCTACAGAATATAAAATGGGTAATCCCGTTATAATAATGTCTCCATTTTCTAGTCCTTAAAGGTTGCACCATTCTCTCAGATACATAATGTCAAATTTTAAATTTAGGTATGCTGACAGTGACAGGTATTTGGTAAGGTTTAAGTTAAGGTACTTTACTCATATCTCTTGTTCAAACTATGACAGTAAGAACTTGTGAATTCTGGTGGGGAGACAACATTCAGTATTATAACTGTTATGCCTCTGAAAATGAAACTTTGTTTTTTAAACACCCTTATTAAATTATCACTTAGAACACAGACATATATTAATAGAAAAGCAATATTAAAATTTTTTCATTTACATACATTATACATTACATATATGTTTTCAACAGTCATCAGTACATTACATAAACTGCTCAATTCCTGCCTTTACTTAAACCTCACTCTTCTTCCTGAAGAGTATTCTGAATGTATCGATCTCTCATATTCTATTTACTTCTATAAAACTTACTTCTCCCCTTTACTAAAGATCCCTCTTCCAGTTCTTTTCTCTCTTTTACAATATTTTTTACTTCAGATACAGTTGGTTTAGACTTTGACTTCCATTTTCTAGTGAATGGCTTTTTTTGAAAGCCAGCAGAATTAAACTTAATAAGGCCTTACTATGTCTAGGCAATTCAGATCTGGTATGCCAGCTCAAAAGAATAATTTCCATAATTACACCCATTTGGTACCCCAATATTTCTGACAAAGCACTCTGTAAAGAATTTTTAAAAACTGCCAACTCACTTCAGTCCCAAAAAATGTATTCTGTTTACATCTTTTTTCCTCCATCACACCTCCAACACTTGCCACCTGCCTGAGGAAAAATTCTTTCTCATTAGGGTATAAATAACTAAACACATCAAAGCAAAAATACTAAACCTTCTGGTCTTTGTTGCATATTTGGTGGCCATAGATACATCCTGTCATTGCTCTTATCTAAAATGTTTTCCCACTTTCTCTTCCCAATCTCTACTAACCTTCTATGATTGAGTCTTACAGTTAGTGTGCAAAATTTTACAGGCCTAACTATCCCTTTTTAGTAGCACCTTCAGTTCTAGATTCAGCTAAAGACTTTACCAAAACATGTCTTTCACCTATGATTCCCCTATCCCTTTTTCTTTGTTTATGCTCTGATATCAATCACTGGAAGGGGAGGCAGCCTGTATCTTGCAATCCAAACTTCTTCTTTTCCTTATCCCGCATGATTACCTTTATATTTCTAGTTATTTGTTCCTAATGGCTTGGCTCTCTTTCCAGTTTTCTGCAGTAAGTTCCGGACTCCTATCTGTTTCTGTACCTCTGCTTGCAGTCATCCCTATTGGCAAAATCTCCTTTCTCCATTCCTATGTTGGCTTAGTTACTAAGAATATTTTCTGTAACTTTATAATATTCTGTAAGGTTGTTATTATACTCCTTAAGGCTCTGCATCCAAAATCCCACTCTATTTCATGACCTTCCCCTTGCTTCATCATCATCCCTTTCCACTTTGAATTATAACCTTTTGCATGTGGTATCTATATGAGCATTAACTGTGTAGCTCTAAAATATCACTTCATATCAGGTAATCCTATACCACCTTGCTCTATGGGGAGGATCAAATGGTCCCACTTAACTCTTGCTCTTTTCCCCTTCCAGATAGATTCCTTCAACGCTCTATTAATTACTGCCCAAAACTTCTCCTCTGGTTGATAAAAATATGGACGACCTGTATATAAAACTAAAGGGACTAAACATTTTCACTGTTTGTATCTTACTATCCACATCCATAAACAAGAGCTTCCAGTTTCTCAATTTTTTATTATCTTTTTAGTCTCTTCTGACGTATACTAAGCTGACAGAACAGTAGCCTTTTTAATCCACACTACTAAATACTTCATCTTACCATGTCCCCATAAATATGGGTATTGTTGAAACAATTCATATGTGGGTGCATAACTTATAGCTATAGCCTTTGTTTTATCTTCATGAATTTCATATTCTGGAAAAGACTTGAAATTTTCTCAAAATATCCTTTTCTGGAACTGTAAGTACAAAACAATATCTGTACATAAAGCCAAATGTTCTTGATTATCATACCAATTATATCTTTGAATTTCTGACTGCCTTATATTCTTTGCCAATGTCTCGAAATATAAAGCAAATAAAGGAGAAAGAGAACACCCTTGTCTGGTTCCTTTGTGCAAACTCAACTTGTCAGAGAGGAAACCTCCCACTTTAATTCTTGCCTCCAGTCCTTCATATTTCCTCTTGATTAACTTCATAATATCAGGGAATGCAAATGCTTCCCATTGTTTACTCTTAAAATCCCAGTTTACTTTGTTGCATCAACAGCAGCAATGTTTTCTTACATTCTCCTCACCTCTGGATCTTCACTATTCTACTTATGTTGTCAAATGTTTGCCTCCCTTGCAGAAAACCACAATGATCTATATCAATTTTGGTAACACCTTTGCAATTATTTCAGCTAGTATTGACAAACATTTTATAACAATGGTTTAAAATTGAAATGGCTCTATAAGAAGGTTGCTCTGACTGGTCTTTACCCTCTTTGGGTAGTATGGTCACCATGATTTTCTTCCACTATATTGGTGTTTTCCCTGCCTTTAACATACTGTTAAGCAAAATCTTATAAATTTTAATCACTTCCTTCCCAACTTCAAAACTTCCACAGGAATACTGTCTGCTCCTGGGGATTACACATCACTGTTTTTATCTCATCTTTTTCTATCTTAACTATTAGTTGTTGAGTCTCATCTTCCTCTAATCATGGCGTAATTGAGTCTTCCAAAAACATTTCCATTTGTGCTTATTCTTGGTTTTCACATTCCTCTACTTCATACAAATTTTCATAAAATTTCAAAACTCTCTCTAATACTGCAACATGAAATCTGAATATTTTTCTTGCCACATGCTCCCTATGTTTGGCGACAACCCTTTCTACTTTCTGTTGCCTAAATCACTGCAATAAGTTTTTGAGCTTTGGAGTTATCAAAATATAGTTGCATAACAGCAATCTTTCTAAAATCTTGCATATTATCCAAATGTTCCCTTTATTTTCTCTGCCACACTTTGCAGGTTTTCTTCTTCTTGTTCTGTGAGATACCCATTATTAAAACAATACTTAAAACTTTGTAAGCCCCTCAAAATAATACCTATTATGTCTTAACCATGTCTCTATTTTATTTCTATCCTATTTTAAGCTCCATTTTCATTTTATCTCACTCCCTAGCTATTACTTCTAGAGAAAGTTCTACCTTCCATAATAAGTCTTAAATAATTTCCACTACTCATTCCATAAATTCTTTTCTTTTTAACAGGTAGGTGGGAAAGTGACAGAGTCTTATTTTCATTTCATTACCTCAGATTTTTATCTTAGTTTTTATCGGTGCATGATGAGATGTGAAACAGTTATTGGATAGATACCGAAGATTTTAATTTAATGCACATGTACCTGTGAAAAACAATTTCCATCCAGTCTAGCCTGGCTATTGTACCTTGGAGAATCATGTGCAAGTTTTATATTAATTCCTACTACTCAGTTCAAGTCATCACACCAAATATTTTCATAAATTTCTTCAGGACTCTACCATCTTTTGTTATATTTTGTCTTCTAAGTTCCCTGAAAAATCCCAAGTATTGTATATCAAGTTCCCACCTATAAGTAACATTCCCCTGCTGAAAGCTGATGGTTTCTCCCAAAGATTTCTTAAGCTCCATAATAACAGTTTTTGGTGGAATATACATACATGTATGTATACATGTATGCAATCCTCCTCCCTTACCAATAGCCCCTTGCTACCACAAATCTACCATTACAGTCTCATTTTGCTCCCCTATAACTTCCAACTCTATAACTTTGGGAACCCTTTAGCAATCAGTATTATTACTCCTCTTTTCCTTTCTCTTTGATATTCTGCTGAATATCTATCATGAAATCTTTTCTTTGTCAAATTCACATGACTATTTCTTTCCATATGTGTCTCATGCAGCATTGCTACTTGCGGCCTACATTTCTTAATATAATTCAGTGTTCTTTCCTCTTTTTCTATACCTGTAAGGCCATTTACTCTCTAAGAAAATACAGATAGAGTAGCCATTATGATAAAAAGCTATTGTTCCCATCTCTTATATGACAGAATTTTTTGAATGTGTATTTCAAAATTTTGTCTTACATACACACACTAATGTTTGCCAGGTTGATATTTTAAACAGTTGCTTCTTCTAATCTCCATTTGAACATATGTCTCAATTTCAAGACATTTTCTTTTGATTAAAACCCTCAAACAACAAATCATATTTTTAGAACATGCCCATCCTGTATTAACTTAAGAATAACACACAAAAGTATGTGCATTTTCAAGGAACAAGGCTTAACTCTTCAGAAAAAAACTGTCCCAAATTGAAAGCTGTACACACAGGCATTTCCTAATACAAAATTAAGATTACCCATGCTAAAGTGCATGTTACAGCCTGTATGCCCACTTACACTAATTACTGTTTCTTTTCTCTTCACTGTTCCCCTCTCAGTTGTGAAAACAGCTTACATGCTTTCAGAAAACAGTAACATTTAGTCCCAAGAAAAAGTGCACTGTCTGTCTTTTAAAAAATTAAACTGTGCACTGTTCTATTAAATGCATTAAGGTAGAAAGACTGCTGGGGTGACTATTATCTCTCTTATTCACTTCCCAGAATGTCAAATATTATTTTGAATTACCCTCAGCAAAGAATGCTCACAACTCTCAAGATTAATTGCTTGCACCTACAGTCACAGCTTATCTCCGTGTAAAATAAGTCAGCAATGAGGGAAATGACAGAGAACAACTTTGCAGATGAATGAAGGAATCTTTGTAAATTTCACTCAAAGCAGAATGCATAGAGTTACCCTGACCAACTGCCTTCAGCTGCAGACATTTCATCTCCCACTGCGAAGATTTGTTAATGGAAAACAAAATAAGCAGAAATCTTTGCATTTGTATGAAACTCTGTATATCTCATGCTGTTAAATCATGTTCTCTTACTTTGAAGCCTATTTGCTTACAAAAATACTTTAAACCAAGGACATTAATCTACACACCCACATTAGTAAAAATGGGAAATTATCTTAATTTTACATCAGTGCAGTTTTACACCCCAGCAGCTTAAGATCACAGCTTATTAATATAAACTTGGTTCAGTCCAACTTTTTTTCTCTTAATATACTGTAAAGCTTATATTTCTTACAAGTAAATGTGTATTTGTTTATTTGAATATCTCTAATAAATACGACTGGTCAGTGAAAAGACTCCTACTTTTAAAATACCCTAGCCTGCACAGCATACAAAATGACTTTACAATACAGCAGCCAGTTTATACCATGAAATGCTTTACACAAACACTAATACGAACAGAAACTGTTCATCTTACAGTTACTTATTTTTCCCTTTAGTGTTCTTCTTAGACATTAATGACAAAGTGGGGCATATGCGTTACAGTCCACTCAAACATTTAACAAAGTCAACAAAACTACAGTCACTCTTATTCACTTTTTCTGCAAAGACTTGGTTCACAAATATGACTGATGTTTTACAGGCTCCATTTTACTCACTAATTTCAGTGTTGCTGGTCTACTTCCTGATCATCATCTTCTCCCAAAACCACACTCAGTTTCCAGTGCAAGGTACTCCTGATTCTTCTAGTCAGTTCCTGTGTTTTCTGTCTCTCAAACATTTCCCTTTGGAACACTGGAAAAAGTTTCACTAATAAAGTCTCTCTATAAACTGTACTGACAGAAGAAGGAGAAACAGAGCTCCCTTCTGTTTGCTAGCTCACCTTTTTTTGTTGGATAAACTTTTCTTTATTCTTCCTTAACCTGTTCTGCATAAAGATGTCTTCAAACCCCCAGGAAAAATATTTTGAAGACAGTTGGATACAGCAGTTTGAATCTCACATCTGCCTCTAAAATCTTCCTAATTGCTGGGTATATATTTTCTCTTTAGGCTGGTGTACAGTGAATAACATTTTTCCACCCCACAAACACCTTGCCTTCTGCTGCAGTTTTTGTCAGGTTCAAATCTTTCTGCTGGTATAATTGCATCTTTACTAACACAGACTTTGGCTGCTTTCTCTTCACCTGGTTTGAAGCAAAACTCAATCTATTATTTCTAGTAACAAATTATGCTGTGGAACACCAGTCTAGTTGCTTATTTGTGTTTTTGTAAAATTCATGCAGTCTGTTCCTTCCATTTTTTTTTCTGGTACAGCAGGAAATCCTGGGTTTTCCCTCTCTGCTCTGTTTTCTAACTGCTCATGAGAAGCTTTATATTCAACCATCTTTTTTTTTCACTTCAACCTCTGATTTTTGCAGTTTTATCAATTCATCTGAAGAGCTAGTTACAGCTTTTTCTAATTTTCTAGACGTTTGTTATTTGAGTTGATATATTCCTTCAATGTTGCATTTGTTTTAATCATATCTGAATATATTTGAATAATCTTCCCTCTAAACTACTGGAATCCATCACTTGTACCAAAGCTGAAGCTTGAACTGTTTTTTGTTTACCAGCTGATGTTTTTTTCCCAGCCAATGTTTTCGCTTTATGTTTTCTGGTTGTGTTTCTTTTAGGTTCTCCAAATTTCTTCTTTGCATCCAGGCTGTGCACTTACTAGTCAGTGAATTTTACCCAGGCTAAATATATCACTGTCCCTTATTTCTCTATTTCTGTTTTCACGCTGGGAGAATTGAAATTAAGTGGTTCATCAGTGTGCAGTCGACCTGGAAGTCCAAAAATGGAAAGCACAGTTGCTCAAGTCCTATTTACATATAACAGTAGATGCTCAAATTCCTCTCTGACTCAGTGACATTTTGGGCTACCTGCCAAGGTAACCCAGTACTGCCCACCTTTGAAAAGCTCAGACTGCCCACCCTCACAATACCATAGAAGAATAAATCCACCAAACCCCCTCAACTATGCGCAATCTGTTAGCTGGCAAAAGGGTACTGGCAGTGAGAAAATTCAAACATCTACTGTAAAAAGAAAGTAGATCTTATGCAACTGTATAATGTTAATTTCCACTGCTTCAGAGCTACTTTGGGTAGATTCCCAAAGCTTACCTACCTAACAGATAGATTAAGGATCCAGAAGGCCCGAGAATGGTCCAAACACAACCTGCTCTGGACCTGGAAAAAGAATCTGGTTTGTAGTGCTTTTTTAAGGTATGAACAAAGGACAAGACTGCTGCCACTAGAATGCTTCTAGAATCCACTATACTATACTGGAAGTAACAGAAAACAATAGCCGAGGACAGCCGTAATCTAAAAGTTTGCTGAGAGAAAGGTTGATCTTTCTTAGTCGTCATGGAGGAGACAAACAGCTGTTTAGCATTCCTAAATGGGTTTGTTCTGTCAAAGTCACACTTGAAGTGCCTGTGACCATCCAATGTATATAGAATCTTTTCTCCTTTGCTTTTTTGGATCAGGATAGAAACCTGGGAGATTGATGGCTTGATTCAAGGAAATTTAGGAATAACTTTAGGCGTGAATGACGTACTGGAGTATAACACAACCTTGCCCTTGAGAAAAGTGAGACTGGCCTGACCCACCATAAAAGCTTACAGCTCAGAGACTCAGATGTGAGAACAATGAGCAAACAGCCAAGTAATAAACTGTAAATAAGCCTGAGGGCAGGATCAAAAGGAAGCAAGGTCAATTTTTCAAGAACAAAGTTGAGATCCTGCAGAGGAAGAAACTGCTTTTGAAGGGGTGACACTTGCAACATTTCTTTCACAAAGTGTTTGACCATAAAAAGAGGAAATCCAGTGACAGACAGGCTGAGCTGGCTGCGACATGGTTTTTGACAACAGCATATTGCAAACCATCTGTAATTAGCTCAGACAAATATTTCAAAACCAGAAGGGTCAAAACCATTTTGAGACTATTGTTATTGGCTAGGCACCACCTAGAAACACTCAAACTTGTAAATGTAAGATTTTTCTAGTTGCAGGTTTACTTGCCTCCTTAAATACCTGCTGCACATCCTCATGGAACAAGTGGCCAAAAGGTATAAAGAGAGAATCCTCCAGGCTGTCAGTTGCAATTGCTCTAAGCTGGGGTGCATTATTCTTTCCTGATGCTGTGACAGCATAGGTCAAAAGAAGGTTAGAAGGTTACCACAATGATCTCTGGTAATTCTTTCTGAATATTTAGAAGCACTTTGTGAATCATTAGAAAAGTAGAAATGCATGCAGGAACATTCACGACCAGGGAAATGATAGGATATCTGTTTTTCAAGCATGGCTGCAAGGATGTTTTGAACAGAAATTTCTTCAGTAGCTGCTGGGTGTGAAAGGAGATACACAGATCTACTTGAAATGTTTCCAAACCTGGATCACATCCTGGAAGATCTCTACACAGAGCTTTCACTCATTAAGTTATGGCCAGGATTTGCTTAGTCTGTGTGCCACTGTTTTTTGCTCTGACAGAATGTATGAGACTTGGAGACACAGAATGCTGTGGAGTCAGCTCAGAGGCCATCCCTGACAATAGTAAAGAGTGTATCCCTTTGCTTGTTCACGTACCACATCATGGTGGTGTCTCCCACCACTAGAAGAGGACCTGGAATTCATAAGTGGTGAAGAACCTTTAAGGTATGCATCATAGTCAACATCTCTTTTACATTTATTTGCTTTGACAAAGCCAGAGGACCCCATATACATTGCACTTGAACTCCCATGGATGCTCCTTCCCACGCAAAATCTGAAGAGTCCATCTAGACAGATTGCACTGAGATATGAAGACAGAAAGGGAGTTCTGAATTCAGACACAGTTGCTTCCACCATCACTGCAGTTCCTGTTTCACAAACACCAGCACTGGTACCTAGTAATCCAAGGGATGAAGGTGCTGGGTCCACCAATTTTTCAAGTACCATTGATTTTTTTCATGTGCAGCTTTGTCTAGAGGTATCATGACAATCACTGATGCCATGAGACCTACACATTTGAGAAATCCTCTTGCTGAGGCCACATCAAGAAAAAAGAAATCCAAGAAAATGCCCTGATAAGTCAGAACTTTGTCTTCTGGCAGGAAGGTCATCTTTTTTTACTATTTATGAAACACCCCAGGAAAACAATTTGTTAAGAGGATATGAAGGACTTTTAAAGGTTCAATTTGAAACCCAGGTGGGAAAGGAGGTATGTGATACTGCCAAAGGGCTCTAAACACCTGAATACAGAATCTGCACAAATCAGTAAGTTGTCTAAATACAGAAAAATGCCGAAGCCCACGGTACCGCAAAAGGCAATCACTGGGGCAGACACTCTGTAGACACTTGAGATGCAGTAGATAGCCCAAAGGGTAATACATAAAACTGATAATGTAAGCCAGATACAGCACATTTCAAAATATTCCTGAATCTGGAAGCAACAGGAATATGACAAGAAGAGTCCTTGAGATCTAAAGTCACTATGAAACAATGGCATGGAAGCAATGCTAGGAATGACTGCAAGGTGAGCATTTTGAACTTCAGAACTTTTACAAAGGTGTTTAGAAAGGACACATTTAGGATGGGTCTCCAGGAGTGCTCCTTTTTTGGTACCAAAAAGATTTTGGAGTATAATCCTTTGCCTTTCTGCATTGCAGGGATTGGTTCTATGACCCCACTTACCATGGGATGGAGCACTGGGAAACACTTCTGTCTGGTCTATTGGGTGTGGGGGAATTCTGAATAGAGGAAGATTTTCTATCCACTGCTAACTATATCCTTTCCGAATTATTCTCGGAACCCATTTATCTGAGACTATTTGCTGTGATGCTGCAGGGTTGAAAGAAAGCCTGGGAGATGGAGGAAGAGAAGGACAGGGGGTAGGGGGTGTTCTGTGAACTGGCAGAGTTATTCCTTTGGATGAGGTTGATTCTTTTTTGGAAAGAACGCCTCTTGTTTGGCTTCCAATAATTATCCTCATGCCATTTCTTTTTGGATCCCTGACTATTGTTTGATTTGGATTTTTGCTTGTTTTGCCCCTTGAAGGAAGACATCTTGTTTGGGTAGAACTTGGGTACATTAAACATCCATATACCCAATGCATTAATTTGTCTCCATCATTCCAGTGTTTGAGAATCTGTGTAACAGAAGGCCCAAACACTAATACAGAACATAAAGATACAATCAAAATTTCATCTTTTAAATCATCAGTGAAGTTCTGATTACATACAGTCTAAACATAACAGACAAAGCAGCATTTCTTGACACAGTATCTGTATATTCAAACATACTTCTCAAAGTATGCTTCAAATGAGAAACAATACAAGGCTTTTGCTCTTTAGGTAAGCATGCAGCAAAATCATCCAAAATGTATCCACACTGTAAAATAAATGCCCACATATAACCTTGATAATTAAACAGTCTAAAGGCTACAACATTAGAAAAAGACATCCTTTTAACCTGAAGATCTAACAATTTTCCCTTTTTATCAGGGGGGTGTTAGATTAGAAGAAACCAAGGTCTTTTTATTTGTGCAGGCAGCTACGGAAACTGCAGCTAGGTAAGCAGTCAAATGAGAAAATAGACTTGTCCTATCACAGGAGACCTTATATTTTCTATTAACCTTTTTAGAGACTGCTGGAATAGATACTGGTGTCCTGCAGGCAGCTTTATAAATGTGTTACAAGGCCAGAAAGAGAGAGGGAGGATACCCACAGAATTGGGCATCTCATTCTCTATAAGATCATGTACCAATGCTAAGCTCTGGGGTAGTCCCCAACTGCTCCCAAGCAAAAAATCACTAAATATAGCAATAATTTCAGGGAAAAGTGAACACTTGTTTGGAATTAAGCCCAGGTAAATCTTCTGAAGAATCAGTGACTGGACTTAGTGTCAACTAGAAAATCACCATTGTCCTCATCAAATTCTTCATCATTCTCTGAAACAACAGAAAGGTCTCCAGCCGAACTAGCACTAGAGCCATATATGGGAATGCAACCATCAGAATTAGCTGTCTGCATAACACTCTTAGCCAAGGAAACCACATCAGCCTTATAAACAGCTCCAATCTAAGCTGTATGATAAAGCTTCTGTTTCTTTTTCTTGAGGACTTTACTACTAGATAAAATATCTAGGGACAGAGTATTACGTCAGGCAAGGGGTCTCTCGCCCCAATCAACTACTACACCTAAAGGGTTTGGTTCTCCTATACCTGCGCCAGGTACTGGAATGGCCCCAGACGATGTGTATGAACCCCATTCTGTAGTGACCGGCAAAGTTACATTGGAGGGAGATGGAGCAAAAGGCTTTTTTCTTTTTAGCTGCAACAAGATATAATGGGAGAGGGGGGTACCAGAGCTGGAATCCATCAAGTCAGAGGGGAAAGAACACCAGCCAGAATAATAAACTGACAGCAGTGGATAATGTATCATAATAAGCACATTTCTAGTAATATGTCTCCACACACAAACACAAAAAACAGTTTAAAATGTGTTCAGAATTCTTTTACAAATGACGAAAGTTATAGAAAGTACAGTTGTGTAAGTAAACGTTCCATAACAGTAGATGCCTTATAACAGCCAGCCAACTTCTAAAGCTTCAGGGCATGTTCCATGCACCTAAACCATCAGTTAGGTGAAGCTGAGCTGAGTAGAAACATAGGTTTGGCACCAAGCCCTTCAGAGTTTTCATGCCAACACAGACAGGGAAGCAGAGCCCTAAAAAGATAATGCTAGAAACAACAAAAAATATATGTCCACATCCTTGCATAAACAGCACACTAAAAACAATGGGGCTGGAGGAAGGGAGCAGCTACTGCAACAATGATTGTTCAAACATCAATATCTATACTGGCAGATTACCTTAACTTACTACATTTGGAAGGTGGAAAGGGAAGGGTCAAGGACCCCTGTAGAATGATCCAAGCAAAGCCTGATCCGGACCTAGAAAAGGAATCAAGCTTGTAATGCCTTTTAAACATATGTACAGAGGACCTACAGCTAAAATCCAACACTTTCAAAAAATCCACAGATGAAGCCAAGGCCATGGTAACAGTGGGCCTTGACCCTGCCAGGAATAGTTTTGTTGTGGTGAGTACAACAAAAGGTAATTGTAGACAACCATTTAGAAATAGCCTATTTTAGAACAAGATGTCCCTTCTTCTTACCTTCAAAATGAACAATTCCTCTGAAGATCTGAAATATTTAGTTCTATCAAGAAAGTACCTGTGGACATCCGAGGTACGCAGTATCCTTTCTCCCTCAGTTTTAGGTTAAGGAAAGAAAACATGGATTTGGACAGTTTGGCTTGAAGTAAACTCAGATACCACTTTAGGCATAAAAGAAAGATTAGTTCTCAAAGAAACCCTGCCTCTATGGAAAATGCAATAGGGATGACTCACCATTAGAGCTTGCAGCTCAGACGCCCTTCTTGCAGAGGTTAAAGTAATCAGTAAAACTGCCTTCCATGTTAAAAACTTAATCAGACAGATTACCTGGTTCAAATGAAGCAAGTGTTAACTTATCTAACACAAAATTAAAATTCTAAGGAGTAGCCACCGGTTTTCTTCAAGATCTCTTATGCAAAACGCCTTTCAGAAACATTTTGACATGGCAACACAATGAAAGAGGATCCATGGGCAAACATGCTGAAATGGCAAATAAAAAAACCATGATAGAGGAGTAAGGAAGGCCACAGGATAGCAACTCATACAAATATTGTAAAACCAGAAAACAAATAGCCCCAAATGGGTGCAGGTTATGTTGGCGTCAAATGGAAAATCCTTTCCATTTGCTAATGATCTTCTAGCAGCAGGCTTTCTTGCCTCCATTAGTACGCACTGTATATCCTCAGTAAATGGGTACTTACAGGGAATTAAGAGCATCATTGAGGTAGTCAGTTTAATATGATTGCGGTCAGGGTGTTGCAAACACCGCTGACCTTCTGTGAGTACATCCATTTTATGGGGAAGCTTGAAGTAATTGCCTCTGGCAATTTTCAAAAGAAGAACCACTGTTGCCTGGGCCATAAGGCAATTACCACAATAATTTTGGAGGATTCAAATGTACCCTGGATATCAGTGGAAACAATGGAAAAGCATACAGGAATATTCCTGTCCAAGGAAAAGAAAAGGCATCTGTCTTCCAGGCCTTTGTACATGGAGTCTTAGAACAGAATCTTACCAGCTGATTGTTAGGAGAGGAGGAAAATAATTCTGCTTGAGGAGCTTACCACAGATGGATCAAATCTTGGAAGACCCCCAATCTAGTTTCTACTTGTGAGAGTCTGCCCTTGTCCTGTTCACCTTTTCAGCCAGAAAGTTTTGGTCTAGCAGAATGCAGGATGATTGCAGAATGAGACTGTGCTGTGAAGCTACAGCCCAAGCTAACGTGGCTGGTCTGCAAATGTGGTACAAATTGGTTCCTCACTGCTTGCTGATGTACCACATAACTGTGGTATTCTCTATAACAACTTGAAGAGGTCTGGGGGACTAAAGATGATTCAGAGAGTTGATCAACAATCTCTTTCACATTTATGCACTTGCATCTGTCCTTGTTGCCCCACAGACCTTGCACTTTTGTCCCTCCTTAAACCACTCCCCAAGCAAATTCAGAGGTGTGTGCTGTGAATGACTGCTTTGGAATGGGAAGGAAGAATTATGACCCAGATTTAAGGATATGCTGTCGTCCCCACCAAGTGATTTCTCTTCTGACAAATCCCAGCATTGGGATTTAAAAAGACAAAGGATGTTGGTGCTGGGATCAAAGAGACATCAGATACCATTGTATCTTTCTTGTATGGAGTGCTGCCAGGGATATGACGAAAATCATAAATGCCATGAGACCCAAAATCCTGAGGTATTTCCTCACAGTGACCAAAGTCTGAGTGGAAAACATTAGAAATAGTTCTAGTTATGCATCTATTTTTTCCTGTGGAAGAAAATCTCTTTGAACTGAGGTGTTTAGCTGACACCCCAGGAAAACAATCCTGTGAGGAGTTAAAAATACTTGAATTTTCTTTTGGAATCCCAGCTTGTGTAAGAGATCTCTCACCCAAGCAAGATTCCGGGAACTTTGAAATAGATTCTGCAAAGACAATAAAGTTGTCTAAATATGGGAAAATGTGGCCCAGCTTAAAAATAACTTTCCTAAACAGGGCAGTCCGATAAAATAACAATTTCTATAAAGTGAAAAGTTTTTCCCCAGAGGGAACTTATCTGCCCAGCTAAAGAAAAGCAAAAGCTGCCAATCCTAAAGTTTGCACAGGAGCATAGTCTTCGGCTTCAGGAAAGCTCTTATGGGCTTGGCACCCAAACTTGTCTTTTTAGTCAGCTCAACTAAAGCTAACTGATAGTTTGGGAGTGTGGAAGGGGCCTAGCTTTGGAAGCTGGCCAGCTGTTATAGCCTGACAAGGATATAACCCAAACAATTCAGGCTACTGTACCAGTGATCAATATGATGAACATTTTCCAGTACATAAAATCCAAACACCAAAGGAACCAATGTGTCAAGAAAGTACTAAAAAATAGTTTCATATACTTTAACCATGGTAGACTGCCATAAAATAATGTTTAATACCAATTTAAATTATATTTTCTTGTCAGAGAAAGTAAAATCTCCACAGTACATTTACTTATTTATTTAGTTAACATTTGTAAGCGGGAAAGTCTGACTTGGAACAAAGCCAATGTTCAGTGGAGGCCCGGGGAGAAACATTCCAGACACGTCTTTGTAACGTGGGAGGAAACCGAAGCACTCAGAGTAAACCCACATGAATGCAGGGAGGACATGCAGACTCCACACAGAAGGCACTCCAACCAAGAATCGAACTGGAGAACCTCTTGCTGTGAGGTGACAATGCAACCACTGCACCATTGCGCCATCCATCAACTTTTGGAAAAAAATCATGATCCAATGTTAAAAAACATACAGTGCAGAGAATCATATATAAAGTAAATAATGTATAAATGCTGAAACAAACAAAAAAAATTCTGCAATATTTTCCTAGAAAAAATGAAATTAAAGCAGAGTACAAACAGTAAAAACAGGCAAAATGAATCTGTGGTTCTGAATGCATGAGGCAGCCCTTACTGTCTAATAACACAAATATACACTGAATGTCTGAGAGAAATACTGCAAGTTTCTGCAGAAACAGGAAAAACAAGCATTTGTCAAAGATAGAAGTCAAACACTGCTACAAGCAGAAATTCCCAAAGGATTTGTCATGAACCCTGAAAGAAATACACTATTAAAATAAACACAGAAAAAAAATAATACTTCTAATAACAAAATGGAGGGAGGGGCAAAACGCAATGACTAAACCAGGGTGGCTTTCAGTATAGCTAAGGGCTTCACAAACTAGAGATCTCAGTGTGGTGAACTAATATCCATTTCGGTTTAACACTGTGGTGTCATCATATCCCCAAATGTGCTAGCTATGGAAGATTCAGAAAGGTACAGAGAAAATTCCTTATTCTACTGTGTTTAGCAGCTGATGTGAAACTGCCTGCTATGGCAAGCATATAAAACTGAAGAGATGACTCTAGGATCAGTAGAGTAGAGTGCATTTGATGGTGTGTGGTCAGAAATTACTTCCTTGACTAGCATGAAGGCTTGTACTAGCAATACAATGCAAGGCACTCACATGCAGATATAGTGTAATTTTTTTACAAATCCAGAAACATGTTGTCAAATCAGATGGTTGATGAAGAGGGCAAGTGAGGGGCTGAAGGTCACCATGCAGAAATCTTTCTACATGAGGTGTCTTGCATCCTTGCCAGCAAGCTCAGGTCCATCAATCAATGGAAGTGGACTTGGGGAAATATATTACTTGGGGAGAATCTCTAACAGTAAAGCATAACATTTGGGTGGAATTCCAAGCATTATCCAGGTAGATACAGTTACAGGATCACTTGTGGCACAGTTAAAGCAGAATGTGCCCCACTGCTAGAATGCCCTTCTAATTCATAATATTTACAACTGCAGACTGTTGTCAATATGACAGCTACTGAAACATCTTTTACAGAAACATTTCTAAAGTAAGTTGACAAAGTTGCTATTGCTTTGAAGTGTGTGGAAAATAATAAACTAAAACTTTACTCCCTTCTTAGGGAGGATAAAGCACAATGACCAGATGGGAAATATTTAGCAGAGATATTGATATTACTTAAACAAGTTCACCTTGAAATTCACTCATATTCCATCAGTAGTGATGACAGCAGAAACCCTTCCTTTAAAAGGACAGAGGCAACAGATGTTGACATACAAACTGCAGAGTAGTTTTAAACTGTGTACTGAGAAAGGTTACTGTGCAACAATATACGGACAATTTTTCACTATTTGAAAAACCTGAATTTATATCATAATGGTTTTGTTTCCACTTATTAGTGTTTTTCAAATCTTGTAGGATTTTATAATTACAGAAAAATGGCATTAGATGATGGAATGTCTTGTTCTGCTTCCTACAGTTACCTAGCCTTAGTGTTCACATTTGTTCATCATAATCATTTATTAAACAATTACTCAAACTAGCTATTAATCAATATCTAACAAACTACATTAATAATTGGATCAAAGTCGGCAAATGACTCCAGCAAGGGTGTATCTTCTCTCTGTCCTTGTCTGTGATTTTCAAGGGAAGGATACAAGCTGCAGCAAAGGTTTGGAGAGCATCCAGTCTGAGGATGTGATGTTTGCAGATAATGATAATATTCTCCAAACTTCAAGTGATTAAAATCTCTGGAGTGCAATGGAGCAATTCATTTCGGAGTGTGGAGCACCTCGAGTAGAAAATCAGCATCTCCAATTAGGAGGTTCTGGTCCTCTTTCAGAAAAGAGTGGGTTGTTATCTGTGCTGGAAGGGGGAATAGATACGTCATGTGGCCAAGTTTAAGTTCTTAGGATCTTATTCACAACTAAAGGTAAATGGGATCAGAATAGTGACAGACAAATGGATGTAGTGGCAGCAGTACTGCTGAAGCTGTACCACATTATGGTGGTAAAGTGAAAACTGAAACATAGGACAGAATTCACAGTTTATTCATCAGTCTATGTCTTCTTCTTTGCCTGTGGTCATCAGCTTTAGGTACCAACTGTATCAGGGATAGATGTGGCAAAAATGAGGAACCTTCAAAGGGAAGCTAAACTCACTTTCTGTGACAAAGCAAGGAACTTGGTAATCTGAGTAACCTTAGAGTACAACCACTGCTTCTTAATGCTGACAGGAGTCAGTTGAGGTGACACTGGTACATTGTGAGTATGCCCCATGACCATCTCCTACAGGAGGTGCACCAGCCATAGCTTACTGGGAGAAGACTCCAGAACAAACTCAGGAAATGTTAGACGGGTTACATCTCTCAGTTTGCTTGACAATGCCGACAGATCCCACAGTATACACTGAAGACTGCAGCTGGAGGATTTCTGTCACCCTGTTCAGCTTGCTTCCACTGTGACTATCCACAGGACAAGTAGCTTAGAAAATGGTAGTTGGATGGAATAACTGGCTGTACAACAAGGACACTCAGAATTACAATTAAATGTCAATCTTCTTGTAGGAGGGATGCATCTCATGGGTTACCATGAAGCACAGTTATAGGTCCATTATGAAATATATTACCTTTGGACATCAAGAATAAACAGCACTACTATTGTAAGTTTACTGACGACAGTAAATTAAAAGGAATTATGGAAGTACTAACAAACATTTTAACTCGTATTAAATCAATTAGTAATCTAACAATAGTTTTAGCAAATTTGGTTATTATATACCTTGTAAATTATAATACCCATAGGAGTTTTTTTTTAGGCAGTGGTATCTTGAATATCGTCATCTCATAAAAAGACATGGGGATATTAAATGGTGTCAACTGTAGTTTTAATGTAAATATAAATTTCTAATTAAAAAAACCTTTGAAATAATACTTCTGGGTCTATGAGTCAGGATGGTCTTCCAAAGTATACAATATACTTTGTCGTCATTTTGCATACTTCACCAAAGACTTTGAATACTGGCTGCTGGTGTCAGTACAACTGAAACAGATGACATACTCACATTCCTTTAAAGTAAGGTCTTGCAATACCAGTTTATGATGTTAGTCTACAAAAAGATGGATTTTTCAGACTGTATAACCATATGCATGTTCACAACAACATGAAAAACTAGATCAGTCAGATTTAATACAACTTCAATTTTCCTGACGTATAGTGTTTATAATCACAAACAGCATTCATTACCCTTCTCACTCCCATTAGTGCTAGGAACATCATCAGTCATGTTAATGTTGTGAACAAAATCTGAAACAAAAAAGAAAAAAGTAGTGTTACAAACAGATCAAACTGGTAGCGTACATGAAAAAAAGACTAGTCCACTTGCTTACCCTTAGCAACTTTACATAGTTTTCAAACGGGGTTGATAAAAATTAATACTCAAACATAAACAAGTTAAATTATTTCAAGGATTCATAGGAGATTACTAAGCTAATGTTTTAACAGCCTTTACAAGCCTTGCCAATATAACCTGATTTTACTGAATATATAGCCCCTAGGGGCAAAATGATGGCATGGGTTTATGCCTATACCTTGAGTATCTTACAGATTTCCCTTGTCCATAAGGGACAAAGGCACAACCCCAGGTGAGAATTTACAGTTCCCCATCCAGCTGGTGAAGTATATGCCAAATGGCGCACTGTACTCGATTATTGGTCTAATGAGGGCTGAGTACAGCAGGACTATAATTTCCTTGGATTTGGATGTCATACCTTTATGTATAAGTTGTGTCACATAGAAGGACTTCTTCACCACTGTGGACACATGGTGGTCAAATGTCAGGCTACTATCTATCTATCTATGTACCTGTATCTCTCACTTCTGAGTTTACTCTTAGGGATGCGCTACTGATGTAATATGCAGAGGTATTTGACTTCCCAAAGTGTATGATAAATAATTTATTCTAACTAACCATGGGAAAAATTCATTATCATATTCTTGCTAGCTACAGGTCCACCAACATGAACCAGGAAATCCATACTTCATACCTGAATTTACTAGAATCACTCACCATCCAGCCCAATACCATACTAATGGATTTTAACTACCCCTTCATTAATTGAGAGGCATGCATGACCACTAACATGCAGGCCCAAAGATTTTTTGACTTTGTAAGTGTAAATGCCCTGGAGTAGATAGTCTGCACTTCCACTCGGGGAACAAATATCCTAGATCTGGTACTCAAATACTGGACAGTGCTACACGCCCCTGCTAAGATTGGATCACAAAGCAGTCTCCCTTGAAATAAAGGTAAAACTAGTCCCCCACCTAACCCTCAAAACTTTAAGAACTTCTCTAAGTAAATTACCCCCTATTAAGGGATGGCATAGCTAATTTCCAAGCTCCCCCGAATCCAGAAAACACAGAAACCTATGCAGAGGTGTACATAAAAGCCCTATATGACATGTAAAGAACTGCATAGAAACGGTAGTACCAAACCAAAATAAAGCTAAGTCAAACAGCAAAAACAAGCCACTCTGGTGGACCCCTGGTATTAATAGGTTGTACAATAAAAGAAAGAAAATCATGTTAAGTAAGAGAAAATGTGCAAAACAGAGCAAAAAGTCCTTTGTTAGTCTAAACAAGTGAATCAGGGAACTAGTCAATTCGCTGAAAGCAGACTTTGAGGTAAAAATAGCCTCCAAAGCGAAGGATAACCATAAATAAAGAAAAATACCTTCCACTGCTAAAGGTGTGGCAAGCAGGAAAAACACAAGCAAAGTAAATCAAGCTACACCACCATGGCTAGAGTTCTACTAGAGTTCTGTAGTCCAAAGTTGTAGCTGCTGAACAGTCCCAAACACAATATGATAAAATAAATATTTTTTTTTAATAGTAAAACCATTTCAAATGGTTAAATTAAGATCTCTTTTGTAACTTCAGTACAATAAGCGCTTTCTGTAAACCTTCATCAGATCGTAATTGGACCGGGATCCATTATTTCATTAAAAAGAAATTGTTAACTAATCATTTTCTACAATAGAGACAACTCCCCTTACTTTCTTCTTTCTTTGCGCAAAACCAATCTTACAGCCTGTTCAGGCACACCCTCATAGTAGCCAATCGTTGGTCTTCTTGCCTTCAGAATAGGTTTTAGTGGGATGACGACATTTAAACCTGGCATGCAATTTGCCCGTAAGTGATAATCCACTTTGTTTCACATACTTCTGTTTTATTGGGCACATCTCCCAATTTTACCCCTGAATATACACATTCTATAACTTTAAAAACAAATGAATGTGTGGGAGAAGATTTTACATGCACAGCTAAAGCATTGTGTGTGTCACCATCGCTGATATCTCTCAGATGTCTTAAAATCCTTTTTTTTTAATTTGGTTGGTTTTACCAACATAAAACGCTGGGCAGAGCTTGCAAGTTGCCAGATAAACCACATTTGGTGTTTTACAATTGGCTTTAGTTTGGAAAATATACTCCCGTCCAGTATTTGGAGGTTTAAAATAATTTTTACTGTCAATATGGCCAGAGGCCAATTTCCCACTTGGGAGATGTGCCCAATAAAACAGAAATATGTGAAACAAAGTGGACTCTTCTGACTTATCCAAGTCAGTGTCAGATGTCAAAGACTCCTGTGGGGAGTCCAAGTGTCTCCTCTTACACAATCTCTTTCTGGGGACCTCCTCAGTGGGAGCCTCTGGGGAGGTCTCGGAAGAGCAAGGGGCACCCTGTGGGGCTACCTGAGGCTCAGGGTCTCTACGCTTAGCCTGGATGATGGAGGCAGAAGCAGACACAGGTGGCTTGGGGGAAGAAGAGGCCAGACCTGGTGTCGAGGCATGGCTTCAAAAGCATCATGGTTCTGATGAGAAGGAGTCAATGGACCCGAGGGAACCGCCATCCCCTCCTGCACCAAGGCTGTGGGCTCTGAGCTGGAGGTAGGAGCTGAGCTCATCCGAGCCGAGGCCCAGAGAGGAAGAGTCGGCACCGACAAGTCGGTGCGACTATCCTCCCTGGACCCGACAGGAGAGTGTCGGCCCCTAGAGCCCCCGGTCAGCGCCAAGGACGTTATAGTAGATGGAACCGATGACACCGGAGCAGGTCTCAGCTCCATGATCAGCAAGTCAGCCCCCTCCGGCTCCGAAGATCTGGTACTGCTCGGAGGAGGAGCAGTCAAATCTGAGATGGTGGTCTTCGGTTCTGATGCTGGGGTCAGAGTTGACAACAATTTGGCAAGGCCTAGTGCCCATAAGAGCTTCTGCACCAATCGATCCATATCCAAATCTGAGAGGCTGACAGAAGATCTAGAGGAGTGCACCGAAAGTGCAGATTGGAGGAGTGGAGATACAGGTCTCTCAGACACCAGCTCCAAAACTGTGGGCTGGCTCTGAAATGAAGAGACACTCGACTCCAAGAGCTGTGGAGCCGAAGTCCCAGAATCCTCCACTTTCTTAGACTTTTTCGAGTCTTTAGAAGCCTTGGAGTCAGTCGAGGATTTTGAAGATTTAGAGGACTTGCTGGCCCCATCCTGGTCAGTCAAAGCTTCAGCAAAAGGATGCTTCAGCAAACCTTGATCCACAAGCTTCCTTTTCCTCTCTAAAAGAACCCTTGAAGAAAAGGAATGGCAAATGCTGCAGGACTCCTGCAAGCGCCCCACACCCAAACAATACATGCACTGAACGTGCCCTTCAGTGAGAGAAATCTTTTGCTCACAGTCTGGACATTTTTTGAATCCAGACTTTGGGTGCTTGTCTTTTTCCTCAGACATATTAATAAGGAACTATGCTTAACTATACAAGCAATACACAGACTATATAGTCTAATATAGCCTAGAAGTTATAACTATCCTTAGGTTCAAGATAACACTTCTAAATAACAAACACACTCTAACAATGGCCCGGAGAAAAACGGGACCAACAGTTTAATACAGCCTAAAAGTTACAACTATCCTTAGGCTCAAGATAATACTTTTAAATATGTAACACACTCTTGACAATGGCCTGGGAAAAAGAGGTCAACTCTACTTAATATGTAACAGGATACTATGAAAAATATAACGCACACTATTTATATATATATATATATATATATATATATATATATATATATATATATGTATGTAGATGCAAAACTATGGAAATAGAGAAAACACACACACTGAATAACGAGGCCCAACACGAGGCCGCTACAATTATGCTAAACAATGACGCACCAAGGGAATAGGTCTAAAGAGAACTACAGGAGCCTAATATATAACTAATCTATCTAGAAATGTTAAGGAAGTAATGAAAAAACTTGCAAAAAGTGATTTTTATATCAAAAATGGCTTGAGCAAACTGGAACCACTGAGATCCATGCTGCAGCAAACTAGATCTGAGGTAATTCCAGCAGTGCATCAGGGGATAAGGGGCTTGGTCTCGAGCTACTGGTAAACCTTAAGCTTTGCTAACGATTGTGTCGGAGCCGATGGATCGGCTCCGAACCCATCAGTGAAGAATGAACGGCGAGACTGAACAACTTCACATTAACATTTTTATTTATGGCCAACGGATATTTTGGCAATGCTGGGGGGTTGCCATGGGCACTCCCAGTGCAAACAGCTACTCCAACCTTGTCCTAGCTGAATGGGAGAGGGTTTTCGTTCTTAGTTCTGTTAACTCTTGGTTTAAACATGTAGTTTACTATGGTCGTTTCATAGACAACCTTTTTCAATTATGGGACAGTGAAGAAGAACAATTTGCTGCATTTATGGATTATCTTAATCAGTCTACCAATTTCCTGAAATTCACAGGTCAATGGTCACATTCTACCATCAGTTTTTTGGATGTTACTATTATTCTAGGAGACAACGGTTCCATAGATACAGCCCTACATAGGAAGGAGACATGGAGAAACCATTATCTCCATAAGAGTAGCATGCATCCAAGACATGTTACTAATAGCATCATGCGCAATGACATTTCATGAATAACAAGATGATGCACCCAAGAAATGGTTGTGAAAAAGGAAATACAGGACTTGCAAAAAAGATAACATCAAAGAGGATATTCTGAAAGAGATACTTGTCCCACTAGAAATCATATATCTAGGAAGAGAAATCACACCAATATTCCATCAGATGTGAGTGACAGGAAATCTAATAGTATGGACCTAAGAATAATGATTACATACAGTACAGATAATACACAGCTCAAGGAAGTCATATGTAAATATTGGCCCATTTTAACTCAGGACCTTAAGTTACGGGAAATTGAGGGAAACAAACCCTGTTTTGGTTATAAAAACAGGAAGAACATCAAGAGACTTTTATGTGCAAATGATGGTATTCCTAAACCACAAGTATTAGGACCTTTAGGAGCTTCCCGATGTGGGAAATGTTTGGCCTGTGGCCATATTGACAGTAAAAATTATTTTAAACATCCAAAAACTGGACGGGAGTATATTTTCCAAACTAAAGCCACTTGTAATACACCAAATGTGGTTTATCTGGCAACTTGCAAGCTCTGCCCAGCATTTTATGTTGGTAAAACCAACCAAATTTAAAAAAAAAGGATTTTAAGACATCTGAGAGATATCCACGATGGCGACACACATAATGCTTTAGCTGCGCATGTAAATCTTCTCCCACACATTCATTTGTGTTTAAAGTTATAGAATGTGTATATTCAGGGGTAAAATTGGGAGATGCACCCAATAAAACAGAAATATGTGAAACAAAGTGGATTATCAACTTACGGGCAGATTGCATGTCAGGTTTAAATGTCATCATCCCACTAAAACCTATTCTGAAGGCAAGAAGACCAACGATTGGCTAATATGGAGTGTGTGCCTGAACTGAGGCTGTAAGAATGGTGTTGCGCAAAGAAAGAAGAAATTAAGGGGAGTTATCTTCTATTGTAGAAAATGATTGGTTAACAATTTCTTTTTAATGAAATAATGGATCCCGGTCCAATTACGATCTGATGAAGGTTTACCGAAAGCGCTTATCGTACTGAAGTTACAAAGGGATCTTATTTTAACCATTTGAAATGATTTTACTATTAATAAAATTATTTATTTTATAGTATTGTGTTTGGGACTGTTCAGCAGCTACAAATTTGGACTACAGAACTCTAGCCAAGGATAACCATAAGGCATTTTAAAGTTATGTCCGCAATCTTATGGGCAGCACCCAACAATGTGCAGAATTAGCTGTAGATGGCATCACCTATACTCAAGCCAAAAGCTATAGCAAATCTGTTGGCCAACAAATTCAGCTGAAATTTCACCTATCACCCCCAGATCCCCCTCAAGAAACCCCTTGCATCACTCTACTGCCAATTATCACTAAAGAAAAGGTTGACATTGCACTCTCCAAAGCTAAAAACGTGACTTCTGTGGGGCCAGATGATATACCAGGTTGCCTTTTAAACAATTTAAATCAGGACTTATAAGCCTCATTAGGATTTCCATTTAACCACAGCATCCAAACTGGCTTTTTCCCGGTTGAGTGGAGGACGGCATTAGTCCAACACTCATCTCTTGGCATAATGGTAGACCCTCTACTATGCTCAGGTTTCCTCCCACATTCCAAAGACATGCAGTAGGTGGACTTGACACACTAAATTGGCCATAGGAGCGAGTGTGAGTGAATGGTACAAATGACCTACCATGGCTGGGCTAGCCATCCGGCAGTGTAAACCTTGGCTTGAGATGACTGTCACTGTTAAAGTGACAATCCACCCCCATGTGTAAAAATGGGAAAAAGGGGTTGAGGATGGATGGATCAACTAACCTGGGAATTTACAGACCCATAATTTTTTCTGACATCGGTTAGAGCAAGAAAAATGGATCCCCAAAGGGGTACTTATCTTTTTGAAGATTTCAGGTCTGAAACTCGAAAATTAAAATTTCAGGAGTCGGTCAACCGGCACTTGCAAACTGCTTCTGCTTCGGGCACCCCACGGCAAGAAAGACTGATGTAATGGTGTCGACTGCATGTTTTATACCCCTGACAACCTGACGTCATGGATGAAGCGACAACATCTGATACAGAAATCCCATGACTCTGGTTTTCACGCCGTCTGAGGGCTACCTGCAGGCAGATAACCCAAATGTGATGACTGCAACAGTGAAACATGAAGAACATCAGTATATACCCACTACCTTGTCTGGCCAAAGCATATGACACAATTCCCCACTCAGGGATTACAAATAAGCTCACAAAACTAGGCATTAATCCCAATGTCACCATATGGACAGCCACTTGGCTCATGGACAGGACAAATGGAGTTAAACTGGGTGAATCCAGATCCAGCAAGAGGCCAGTTACTAGTGATGTGCCACAGGGCTCAGTGCTGAGACCAGTCCTGTTCAGAATATACTTCTCTGAAGTCAAGATTAATGTGGAAGGCCTTTGGTTGGTTTGCCAATGACTACAAGCTGAGGGTGATCACTGAATCCCCCAGTGATATTAATGACCAGTCTTGACATGTGCTTATTCTTTAATTAGCTAGATACATCTCCACCTTTTGGTCATTCATGTTCAGTGGGTGGTTAGAACATATGAAATGTGTTACAGCATTGCACTTCTGGAGTGCTTTATGTGGCTTAGAACCATGTTTCTATAACTATACAGCATCAGCATCTGCCAGAATGAGGAGAGCTTACAGGGAGTGCAATTTCTTGTTGAGACTCCCAGCACTGAGTAGCGACACTTTTAGATTATCCTAAGTGGCTTTTGTTATGTTGGAAAGTTTGTCTGTTTGGTATTGCCTAAAAAAAGCACTACAGGGGGTGGATAATGTTTTGGCCAATATCCAAAAGCCTACAGGTGACAGCTGAAGACCAAAGCAACGTGGCCAGTCAAACCTTGTCCTCCCAGGTTAACAAGTACTGAACCCCTTTGGAATGACAATGGTAGCTAAGCCAATTGTTAAAGTCGATCATTTTCTGCTGGTACTGTGGCATCATCATTGGAAATGGTAGAATGCTGCTTAATGCTATGCTCGTACCTGCCTGTGACACACATTGTGAGAGCTCAATTATGTCTCTCTTCATACAGTCCAAGGAGATACGTCTCAGGTCATTCACGCCCACATGGAATACCATTGAGTCGTACTTGTACTTAGGGGTAAGTGACCAGAGTGCTTGCATGATCCTGTGGATCCTGGCCCCTAACAAGCAACTAACTGCAACCTTCTCCTTATCTACCCTGGTAAGAGGGCCATCAGTGCGTCTCATAATGGAGTCTTCTATAACCAAAATATTGGGTTGTGGAGGTTTTGCCTTATGGGCTTGGTAGTTCTGACACAATGAGATATGGGTTTATGTGTTGTGATAGGAATTATCTTGTTTGTTTGCATAAGGAGTTTCTGAGGACTGCACCCGAGAGGCATTTGAGGTTTGGGTAAGATACATGTGAGCACTTTTGCATATGCTGGTCTATGTGTGTGGTCCTTTATAGGTATAGTGAGTGATGTGTGTGAGTCGCTGACAGCCTGTTTGTTGCTTTATGTGTCTGTATGTCAGAGTCTAGCCTCCAGTGTCAATGTGTAATTACATCTCTCAATGTATTTGTCTGCTTGAGAATTAAGTGGTTGTCAATGTACAAAATGTAATTGCTACATTGCGTCAGGATGCCCATGTCCACCAAGCTGGAAGCAGAGACAGCAGGAAAGTGTCCATCCATGGTTGTAGGTCCTAATGTGTACTTACAAGGGATAGGAGTGAAGGGTGTTTGTAAATGGACAAGGGAAGGGTGCTTACTTTGTGTAATCTGCAGCTAACCTAACCAGAGATGCTGCCCAGTGCCCAAACCAGATGCTCTCTGAGCAGTGATAGTCCTGGATGCTATAAGCAAAGGCAAGCCTAAATAGTCCTAACAAAATGCGTAAATGCTGCTCACCGAGCAAATTAGCTGCCCCATTAGTAATGTGCGACTGAAATAAAGTACCAAGGTGTTTTTTATAGGGAAATTTCAACTTCTGGTGAGTGTGTATATACAAGACACTGGTTACCACCACTGCACGAACAGCAGCTTCTCACAAATGTGAGGCTTATATATTATCAGAAAAAAGAAGTTTTACACTAACTATGGCCTAAGGCCAATCGGGTAAGCACACAATGAGCTTTCCACCAGCAATTCCCAGCTCAGATGGGCAACTCAGCCTCTCCCTGCCACAACAGTGCAGACTTTGACCCTCTTAATGTAAAATGACTGGTTTGGATCTCAAGTTATTGTTAAGAAACCACAAGCAGATGCCTAATACTAAGAAACACTAGATACAATGTATTTCAGTGCAGAACAGCAGCAGTTTTAAAATGCAACTTTAAACTTACAAAAGTGCAAAAAAAAAAAAAAAAACTAGCACAGAAATGTTTCACAGTATAATGAAAATAAGCAATGCAAGTGTAAAATGATATTTAATTGTGTTCATCTTGCCAAGGACAGCTTCAGATATTAGCAAAATCTCTCAATTCTCTGGTGTCATCACTAAGAGATGAGCAGCTCTTGACAAATGAGCCAAAGAAAGCACAAACGTGAGGCATACATGCGATCAGAAAAAGGCAAATCTTACATTATTACCTAAGGCCAATAAAGTAAGCACAGAATGAGCTTCCCACCAGCAGGTCCTAGCTTAGATAGGTGAAATTAGCCCTCTCCTCCCTCATGGGTGCAGACTTTGACCCACTTAATGTAAAAAGACTGGTTTGGAGTGTAAGTTTTAAGGAACCGCAAAAAGATGTCAAATACTTGTTACAAAATACTAGATAAAATATATTTCAGTGCAGAACGGAAGCCCTTACAGCAGTTTGCAAATGCACTTTAAAGAAGTGCAAAAAAAGTAGCATAGTAAACTTTCACAGTGTAATTAAAAATAAGAAATGTTGCTAAATCTATGCATCTATACAAGGTACTGGGATGGAGAGAGGCTCTGTGGAAATATGCCAAATTTATACTAGCACTGAAAATACACAAAACTGACTACTGAGCCCTCTGACCAATAAAACTACTACACTTAGGGTCCTTTTGTGCTTCCCAACTCAAACAGACCAGGTAAACACTTACTGCCACTAGATGAACAATCCCTGCCTCCTAATGTAAAAGCACAGTAAAAGTGTGTCCGGAGTGAAACGTTTACCAAAAGGAAACAGTGTGATTGTTCAATAGAAGTACTTCGCTTTGTAGAAATGAGGAACAGTCACTCAATTGTGCAGAACTTAAAGGCACTAAAAACAAGATACGCCGATTAATAAGCCCTTTGGTCAATAAAACAATTACATGTAGGAATTTCTAGTGTGTTTCCCCAACCCATACAAACCAGGCTACCACCCACTTGCTAGAGTGTAAAATAACTATTTTATCCACAGGTAGCTGGATAATGACTTCAGAGCAAGTAAATCAGTAGAACACACAATGAGAGGCTAAATGCACTTTTTTTTTTCAAAATAAGCACTAAGAAAGGGAACTAAATAAATCAAGATATCCGCTGAGCAGCTTAAAAATCACCAAGTTTAAAAAGCAAATCAAGGAATGGTAGTGTTTGTGTGAAAAATAACCAGCAAGGAGTCACTAAACAGTGTTTGTGGTTTTTGCAGGCCTTAAGTCTTATCAGAAAAGACAACACCACATATATACTCTGTGTATTTATGTACAACTCAAGAAACAAATTATCCAATGAAAAACAGCATGCGAAATGTGCAGCCTGGGTAATTTGAGTGCCTATCTGCCACACAGAATAAAAACATCAGGTCAAGCAGACTTATCAAAACAGAAAAAATGGAACAGGTAAAACAAAGCAGCTCTATCAGTTTAAGCAACTCACAAAGATATTGCTTTCCTCATCAGCAGGGAGTCGCCAACAGTTCTTGTAGTTTTTGCAGGCCCTGAGTCTTGTCAGAAAAGACTCGGAGAGATGTAAGATTATGTGCACACTTAACTTAAATCACAGCAAAAGAATATATAAAAAGTTGAGCAAACCTTAACAATTGATTTTGACAAACTTCTGAAACACATTATAAAAATTAAGAACATCTATTCAAAAGAAGGTCTAGATTGAAGGTAAAGTCTCAAGGATAAACAGGAAAATTCATGAGATGCTCCTGATTTTCTAATTTCTCAGAGTCTAGCTGCACTGGCAGCTTAAGATTGGATAGTTAAAGAAAGTTTAACAAACCAATCATCATCAACCCTCTTTTCCTACATGGGGTCACGATGTCACATCAAATGTTGCCACCTCTTTTCATTCAATGCTACTCTCTTCACCTTCTTCGAGAGTCATGTCCGACTGTCTCAGGTCTTCTCTTACATATCCAACCACCTCTTTGTTGACATTCTCATTTCTTCTTCCCTTCTTCCCATCTCTACCAAATAGTCTTCTGCTTTCCTGCATGTGCCAGAACTACTGTAATCAGTTCTGCTTGATCTTTTTTGCAATTGGGAGTTATTTGGCTTCCGCTCTATTGTCATCATTCCCTTGTCTGGCCAACAGTGTGCATCCTACCACCTACCTCAGGTGCTTCATCTTGATTAAAGTTAGCTTCCTGAACTGCTCTGCCTTTACTACTCAGATTTCTGTACCACACAAAAGTACTGGCTGCTCCACTGTTTTGTACACTATTTTTCAGCTTCTTTGGCATTTTTCTGTCACACATTATCCCTGACAACCTGTGCTAGATGGCTGCAGCCCATCTGATTCTAGCTTTCACCTCTACATTCAGACTTTCACTCTTCTCAACTATCCCTCAGATACCCGAAGCTGTTAACCAGTTCCACTATTTTCCCTTCTATCTCAATTTTCAACTTCTTTTGATTTGCCCATTTCCTGCCATGACATCTGTCTTGTCTGCACTGAGTTCCATCCCCTACATCTCAAGTTTTGCATTTCATAAGCTATCATTTGTTGAAGTTTTTACACCAAGTCTTCTGGCAGTACCACATCATCTGCATACAGCAGCTTTGTAGCTCTGTCCCCACCAACATGTCTGCAACTGAAGTCCATCATTAAAATGAACAGCAATGGGCTCACAGCTGAACCTGCTGCACACCCAATCCCACTGGAAACCCCTTTGCTAGTCTGAACATTGTTCATACTTATGTCACAGGATCCATGTAGACAGCCGATACAAATTCTAGCAATCTTACTGGGACTTTGGACCACTGCAGGACTGCCCGAATCAGCTTTCTATGGACCTTTTCATAAGCTTTCTCCAAGTCTACAAATGCCCAGTTGAACTCTTTCCTCATCTCTAGCGTCTTCTCCATTATCATTCTAACTGCAAACATTGGGTTGATTGTGTTGCATCCTGATCTGACCTGTTCTTCGTTCATCTCCCATCTTATTTTCTACTACTATGCATATTTATCAGTCACCCTCTCCAACACTTTCTTGCAGTATGACAGGAGTTCATTATCTCTGCACTGCCTACATTCATAAATACCCCCTTTGTTTTTGTACACTAGCTCTAGAATGCTTATATTCTCTGGTCACCTGGGATACACTTCTCCCTCCACACTACACAAGTACCCTGAGGAGCCATTTTCCCTCTAACTCACCCAACACCTTGATCACATCTACTATGACTTCATCACAGCCTTCAGCTTTCCTGGACTTCATTTCTTTTGTGCTGTTATTTTTTTCTAGTGTCGGCTCTTCATCTACTATAGGCTGTGTATGGGGCAGTACTGCTTATGTGGGGTTTTCTTCATTCAGAAGCTGCAAGAAGTACTCCTTCCATTTGATGTATTGTGGCCTGGTGAGCAGGTTGTTGTTGGCATCCCTTATTGAATGGTGTCCAACAACTGTTTATCTTTTTGTCTTTGTCTTGCAACCTGATGGAGTTTCTTTGTACAACCTGATGAGTTACTTTCCAGAAGCCAGTAGAGGGACTCTGACACCTTGTTCTTTGCTACTGCAGCTGCTCAGCTAGTCTCTTTGTTAACCACTCATTATTTCTTCTTGGCCTGATCCATCTTTTCTATCTTCAGCTTTTTCCTACAATCCTTTTTTGCTTTTGATAACTGCCGGGTCTTGTGCATTCCACCACTAGCTTTCATTATTTACCTTATTTCCTTACCTGGCTCAGCCGCATAACTGTCTTTTAGTCTTCATACATGTTGTCTTGCGAAGCTGCCTTTCTTCAACTCCACCTAGTTCCTTTTCTTCCTGAGATGCTGGCACTCTGAGTATTTCCTTGAACTCTTGTGCTTTTGCTCCAATCATCTTCCAAGTCTTCAGATTAGTCTCTGTTGACCTTACAGCCTTCTTTGACCACTGCTTGAATCTGACTGTGGCCATGAGCAGTTTATTCTGTTGGTGGACTGCTTCAATGGGGATGACTTTACAATCTCTGATTCTAACGCAATACGTATTCCTTACTAGGAAAAATTTGACCCAAGTGGCATGTTGGGCACTCATGTATATGATCTTGTGACCATCTCTCTTGGTGAACCATGTGTTGGCCACAATCAAGCCATTTGCCAGACAGAAATCTTGAATGGCATCTCCTTTATTCCTGTTACCTCACCCCTGTGGACTGAGGCAGCCCTCATATCCTTTTCTGTCTGCCCCAATATGAACATTCAGGTACCCTGTCATCAACACCAAATCATGTTGTCTTGCTTTATCTAGGAGGCCCCAGTACTGCTGCCTGAATGTAGTCTTTTCCCCATCATCACAACTCTGCTGTTGGGCATAGGCTGAGATTATGAATACTGGTCTCACCTTTACCATTTGTTCCAGGGTAGGCTGGGTCATCAACCCAATTATTACCATCAAATGCTCATGCCAATTTTTGGCAACATTAGTCAATGTGACCAAATCACCTAGAGCCAATTTTACACTGTAAAGTGGCTAGCCTTGACTGTGGTCTGTGATCTCATCTCTAGAGTATACTGTACATCACAACTGACACCTACAGCATTTGGTCTACACAACTCTTCTCCCAGCAGGCACCGCCTACAGCCTGTACTGCTGCCCACAACTACGTTCAATTTTGGGTGAGTTTGTTTTACATGCATTCAAGACACATGTATTTATGAATATACACACATGCATTTATAAATATATGCATGTGCAGAAGAGCATGTGTGCACACACACACGCTTGCATTTATGAATACACAGACACACACAGATCAGAGATTGAGAGGTTAAAGATATTTCTTTCATGGAAATGTTAAACTTTATAGTAGAATTTTAGTTGTTCTGTGTGTATCACTCCATTCCTAAGAAAATATATGTAAAGAGTATAAGGCCTCAGAATGCAAAGTGGACACTTCCTCTACTTTACTAAATGTCAAAGTACATTCTAATGGCTAATTGCCCATGTACAATGTTCACAATTCCTAGCGGTTAAAAATGATGCTATACTACTTGAGAATGACAAAATGTATACAATCTCAAAAAGGCTTATTTGACGATATACCTAGGTTGCTTAACTAGCAAACCAAGGATTTTGTTTAATTTTGCAGTTGATGTTTCCTGAAAATGGTCTGCATGATTTGTGAGTCTGTGTGGGGGTATAACACAATCCATGAAGACATATAATCTGCAGGACAGCCATAACTCAAGCTCAGTTGCCAAAATTTATAGTTATGTACTTACCATAACTTGGCATCTGTGTTATCTGTAGTCACCAGTCATCACGTTAGGGTCTTGGATCCGAGCCGGCATACTCAGAACACAGCTTTGCTCAAGCTCCTCCCCTCCCATAATGCTCTGCTGCCCTACATTCCCTCAGATCGAGTTTGCACAAGGAAGGAAGACAGATAAAACATAGAAACTAAATAGAACCTCCAAAATCCAACCGATCTTCCACGCAGGGGGCTGGAGGGTGGGATTGTGATGAATGGTGACTACAGATAACACAGATTCCAAGTTATGGTAAGTACATAACTATAAATCTGATGTTATCTAGTCACCATTCCTTACATTACGGTCAGAATCCCCAGCTACGGAAGGACATGCCGAAGAACTGTGGAGCCAAATGAAGCCCTTCCTCTGGAAATCAAATCCAACTTATAGTGGGATACAAACGTGTGGGGAGAAGACCACGTTGCTGCCGCACAAATGTCATCTAAAGACTGACGATCTGCAAAGGCAATGGAAGTAGAAACTGCCCTGGTTGAATGTGCCCTCACTGGTGTGGCTAAGGAAATACCCTCTGAAGGATAAATAAAGGAAATACATTGCAAAATCCAACGGGAAATCGTGACTTTCAAAATACCCCTGCATTTTCTATTAACACTGAAGGCCACAAATAGTTGATCTTAATGTCTAAATTCTCACGTTCGATGTAAATAAAAGTGAAGTTAACAATGAACGTCCAATGCCGAAACACATAACCAGCAGTCTACTTAACGCCGAATGTGTGATAAGAGACCTTGGGACTCAGGTGAACAGTAGTCTCTCCTTTGATAATCACATCTCCACAGTAGTCAGGAAATCCTTCTATGTGGCACACCTCATCACAAAAGGGTTTTCATCCAGGAAAAAAAGAGGTCATTGTTGCCCCTCTACTCAACACTCATTAGACCCATTATAGAGTACAACACCCCTTTTGGAGTGTACCTCACAACATAGAAGTACCTCACAAAGAGGATTTCTGGCCTCAAACAGATGCCCTACACTGACCATCTCAAAAAACTCCAGCTTTACTCTGTAGCATATCGCCTACTCTGAGGAGATCTCTGCCTAACATATAAAGCTATGTTAAACCCAGAGCTGTTGGAGATGCTACACCTAAAGAATTCCCAGTACCTCCGAGCTACACTCTCTAGGGACCTAAACCTTGTCACCACAATAAACAGGGCATGCTGGAGGGATAGATTCCTGTCCCAGAGACTTCCTATACTCTGGAACATGCTACCCATCTATGTCAAGCAAAGTTCCTCATTAGCACTCTTCAAGAAAAATGTTGATGAGTGGATGGGAAATAGGAAATACACCCCGGGGATCACTTCTGTGGCGCTGCTCGACAAGGGCACAGGAAATTAACTTTCTTGGGTGGCATAAGCCAGAGAACCTTGTTGGCTAGGCTTACTTAGGCCCTTGGGCCGATAGCCTAGTACCTACCTAAGAACCTGTGTATGCAGAATATATTCCCCTTTATTGGAAAAGTTAGGGAAAAATGTTGTTAAGTGAATACATTGTTTGATATTCGCTGATAAAGCCACTTAAGGCAAGAAGGATGGATCAAGTTTTAGTGACACTCTGTCCTTGTGGAAAATTAAATAGGGTGGCATGACAGTAAGAGCTTGCAGCTCCAAGACTCTCTTTGCTGAAGTAATTGCCACTAAAAAGGCAGTCTTCTAAGAGAGAAATTTAATATCGCAAATAGCCACTGGTTCAAAGGGAGGTTTTGTTAAAGCCTGAAGCACCAAAGTCAAATCCCATGGAGGAGAAGGATGTTTAACAGGAGGCCTTAATAGAAAAATCCCTTTTAAAAAGGCCTTACAGAGGCATGCAGAAAAGGTCAAATCACCACCAAGGTGAAAATTTTAAATGGCTGCCAACTGTAAATTAACAGTGGAAAAACTAGCTCCTTCTTTAAAGAGAGAGGTCAAGAAGAGAAGAATTTTGGGAATAGGGGCGGAGAAGTGGTCTAAAATTCTTATTCTTTGCGCAAACCTCTTCCATTTACTGGAATAAATTTTCTGGCAGAAGACCTCTAGGAAGCAAGAATAATCTCCTTCATGGGTGAAGCTAGCCTGGACTTGGCCAAAATCACTGGAAGTGGCCATACCACACTGTCAAACATAGGGTCTGAAATTTCGGGAGTGGTAGAAGAGAAGCATGCGATAGCAGATCTGGAATTGGATCGAGTACCCAAGGCGGGTGTCTCAAATGAGACTGTAGAAGGGGGAATCACACCTGCAGAGGCCAAAAGGGGGCAATGAGGATAATTTGACACTGGAGGCGTCTGGCTTTCTGAAGTACTCTGGGGATTAGGGGTAACTGGGGAAAGGCATATAGGAGACCCAGAGGCCAATCATGGGAGAGCACGTCCCTGGGGGATTCCCCCTCTGGAGGGATCAATGCAAAGAAGTTGCTGCATTTGTGGTTGAGAGAAGATGCAAACAGATCACAGCTTGTATAATCCCACCGACAGAAGATCTGTTGAGCCACCGTTTGATTCAAGGACCACCTGTGAGGAGTCAATATAGCCCTGCTCAGTTTGTCCGCCAACATGTTGGATGCTCCGGGAATGTGCATTGCAATGAGAAAGTGCCCTGTGGCCATCGCCCACTGCCAGACCCTCCTGGCCTCGGAACACAGCAGATAAGAATGTGTGCCCCCCTTCCTTGTTTATATACCACACAACAGCCATGTTGTCTGACAGAACCACAATCATCCCGTGAGGATGGCAGTCTTGAAAGGTTTGCAGTGATAAATGGACTGCTCTCATCTCCAGAATGCTGATGTGCAGTTTGGTCTCTGCGGGCGACCAAGTGGCTTGGACCGTCTGTTACTGGAAATGCCCCCCCCAACCCAGGAGGGAAGTGTCCAGGGTGAGTGTCGCCACAGGAGTCGGAGTAATGAAAGGTCTGCCTACTAGGAGATCCGCTAGGAGATCCGGAGATTGAATCCACCATGACAGATGCTTGTGACACACCGAGGTGAGCCGAATGGAAAAAGACAGAGGATGCTACCATGCTGACCACTGAACTGCGTGGGTCCACTGAAGGACCCTTGTGTGGTACTGAGCCACTGAAACCAAATAAATGGCAGTAGCCATCGATCCTAGAGCCCTGAGAATGAGTGAGACTGGAGAGCTGGTTAGCTCCAGCAATGTCTGAACCTGGTCGCGAATAAGCTACGCCCTTCGAGGAGGTAAGGCTCCAATCTGAGAGGTGGTATCCAACAGAGTGCCTATGAATTCCAATTTTTGTGTTGGAGTCAGGGAGGATTTTGTAATGTCCACTGTGATCCCCAGGCGATGGAAGAGGGGGAGAACATAGTGAATACTGTCCAGTAGTTGATGCCTTGTGGGGGCCGTCAAGAGCCAGTCGTTTAAATAGGGAAAAACATGGATTCCCTGCAGTCGGAGGTGAGATGCTACCACTGCCATACATTTGAACACCCGGGGGGGGGGGGTTGAGATGAGACCAAAGAGCAGGGCCTAGAACTGGAAATGATCGACTCCTAAGCAAAAGCGGAGAAACCACCTGGACCGTTGATCCATCTTTACATGGTAGTACATGTCCTGGAGGCCTACTGAGCACATCCAGTCGTTGCTGTGCAATAGAGGCACAATTGACTTTACAGTGATCATCCGAATACAGGACGTAGGTCCCCTGTTTTCTCTGGAGCCAAAAAGAAGCTGGAATAAGTTCTGGATCCACTCTGTCCTGCGGGGATCTATTTGATGGCTCGTTTTTGAAGAAGGCTTATGACCTCGTTTCGGGCTGCCTATTCTTGATTGGGTGGCATGTCTGGAAGAGGACTGAATTTTGGGGGAGTTTCCAAAAAGGGAATGTAATAACCCCTGGATACAACTGCTAACACCCACAGATCATTTGTGATACTTGCCCAGGCTAAGGGGTGCAGCAATAATCGACCCCCGACTGCCTCCAGGGAAGGACAGTCGGGCAATGCCTCAGGCATGTTGTAAAGGTTTCTCAGAGAAGGGCTCTCTGGAACCTTGGTTTTGCGGGCCTCCTCTGCCCCTCGGGTGATGTCTACCATTGAAACCTCATCCCCGTCCCCTGAAAGAGGAATCCTCCTGAACATCCTGAAATGAAGACTGTGCCTTCCTGAACCACATTTTCTTACTCCCCTTCTAGGTCTTGGAAAAGGACCTCTGAGGCAGAAAACCTGATCCCAACAGCTGACAAGGTCTTCCCTTCCTGTTCACTGCGGGTCAAAGTGTCTTTCACAGTGGGACCAAAAAGAGTGGAACCATTGAAGGGTGTGTTAACAAATGACGTCTTGAAGGCCTCTGCAAACCAGCTCAAGTGGAGCTAGGCATGATGCCTAACAGCGATACCTGAGCCCGCAGCCCGTGAGGACTCTTCCGCAGCATTGGAAATGAGTCTCATGGACGAATTCACCAAAGAATGAAGGGTTGACAGCTTTAGAGAAATAGCCTTGAATTCCTCCTCAGGCATGGACCCAGAGAGGGATGAACATGGTTCTTTTACAAAATCCCTCTGGAGACAGGTAAAATGCGCCAGGTAATTTAGAGCTCGCAGACTGAAAGCCAAAGCCAACACCCGCTTTCCAAATCTGTCCATGGCCCGCGACTCATGACTGGGCGGGTGGACAAAAGAACTCTGCTCTGCCAATTCCTTTTTGGTGGCAATAGCATCAACCGAGACTACTTTGGACCAAAAGGTTCTGTCTGGGGGAGGGCTCAAAATTTGGCTGCTTTCTTGGGCACTGGCTCCACAGTATCTGGCTCCTTCCAGGCCCTGCTGGCCACAAGATCAATAAGAGGATCAGCAAGGGGGACACCCAGGAGGTAGATGGCCCCATACCTAAAGCCTCCATGAAAATGGATTCCTCCGAGACGGTGCTTGGGTAGACCAACTGTCTTTGGCCTTGAGGATCTCGAGCATGTCTCCAAAGGAGACGTCCTCCAGTGGAGATCTTGGGGACCAGTTCCCCTCATCAGCATCCGTATCCTCGGTAAGAGCTCCATAGAGGAGTCTAGATATCTCCTCTTACAAGTCCTCTTTCTGGGAACTTCCTCCACCGGGGGTGGTGGGGAAGACTCCCAAGAGGAAAGGACCCCTGTGGGGGAGATATCCCCCCTGGAGACTAATTTGGATGGGCTGACCTTGAGTAGGATGAGACAAGCTACTCAGAAACTGGGGCTGGGTAGGAGAACCATGCATGGGAGAGGCAGCTCTGAAAGCAGAGAAGGATCTTTTAGCAGCCCGGAAGGAATAGAAGAGGTTCCATCCCCCTCTCCCACTGACAAAACCCTGGCGGAAGAAAGGGTGGACTCCCCAGTCCCACCACTCCGCCGGACAGCACCAGACCAGAACTGTCAAAGGCCGAGGCACCCAGGGGAAGAGCTCAGTGCAAAAAACCCGGGCCCAAATCCAATCCCATGGACGCTGGCTCGACAGGGCCGGCCAGCCGTGTGGACTGTCCTGGGGAAACAGAAACAGTGTCGGCCATTGATCCCATCAGGGAAGGGCCCAAACTGTGTCCTAAAACTCAAAAATAATAATAAATTTCAAAATTCTGAGCTAAATGCACTTACACTAACAGGAGCTGAGCAATCTGCGTCTGATTGACTGGGCGGCAAATGAGATCTGAGGGAGTGGAGGGCAGCAGAGCATTATGGGAGGGGAGGAGCTTGAGCAAAGCTGTGTTCTGAGTATGCAGGCTTGGATCTGATATCAGATCCAAGACCCTAACATGAGGAATGGTGACTAGATAACATCAGATCTGGAAGTTAATTCCTACATCCATCAAATCCTTATTGAAGCCCAATTCTTTTAAGACTTTTTTTTTTTCTTTTCCAAATCTTGGCTCTGCTCCTGGACTACTCCAGTATAAACCCTTTCTGAACCACACTAGAAACCCCCCTTACATAAGCTACTCTCTGACTAATGCATTACTCAACCAATCCACATATTTTACAAATCTGCTAACATACTCCTGTTACATCATTAACCACTCTAGCAATTGTGCATCTTCAAACTTCAACATCTCAAATTTGACAACTGCGTTTAAGCAATCACTCTTCCTTCACTTATGTCATATTTTCCCTACGACTGTTCTGCTTCATTGAATTTGACTTAAATTATGAAAATTGTTGCAGTAGTCTATGAATTTGAATTAAGCTATATTTACGTTTGTTACATTTATCGATGTATATGTTCCTTTGTAAGATTCATGTCTTTGTGTTGCTTTACTTCTAGAGTATGTGCTGATAACAGGTACTTTTACCTAGTCAGACATTCTATATTAACAAATGGTAATAAATAAATATACAACTTACTTATGAATTTTTTATTTATAGCAGTTAAGTGGAATGGACCCAGGGCTGGCCTTAGGCGTAGGCAATCGCCTAGGGCGCCATACAGGCCGGCCTCATAAAGGGCACAAATTAATTGAGTTAAAATGTTAAACTTTACTTCTCCACCTTTCAGCATGTAGGCAGCATTGCGCCCATTTGTACTGTAGCATTGCGCCCTCCCCCACTTCTGTAATTAAACTCACGATTCATTCACCAAAGCACATAGAACGCCCCCCTACGTTGTTCTTCCATTCCCTCCCCCTACATCTATGTGATGAGTCTAACAGTGGCTGCTGTTGTTGAGCTCTATTTAAAGCATCCAGTCAGTGATGCTTTCATAACACTGACATCCCTGGTTACTGCTCCAATTGACAGTATAGAACGCAGCTCACGCCCTCCTCTCATTCCTTTCTTCATTGACGAAACAGAGGTGGGCACATCTATTGGCTGTCATTTACTTCCTGAATCTGATCTCTGGACTGGATGGTGTGGATCATCGGCGGCCTGGTTCCCTTCACCACGCGGGCTACCAACTGCGATTTTCGCATTTTATGTGCAGTCGTGCCCTTGTTTGCTTCACTTGCTTGCTGCTTCACTTCTTTTGCTTGAAGGTAAGTTGATTCATGCAGGCAGCTCTCATGCTTATGCCACGCAAGAATTAATAATTAATATGCTGAAATTGCTGTGTTTTCCTGCTCTGGGTTACGGGTTAGCATTTAGTTGTGCATCAGTTAGTTGGTGGTCAGCAAGTGCATTTTATGATCACATCTTCTGTGCCTGCCAATTGCTAAAGCTTTGTCTCGTGGTGCTGAAGATGCATTAATGATAATCCTGCACATCGTAAATAAATCTGGCATGGCTTCCCTTACTCTGGGGTTGAAGTTAACCCAAAATAGTACTACTGTCTGCAGTCAGTGGAAAAGAATCTCATCACTGGATGGGTCTGCAGGTAAAATATAGTTTGCAAAATGAGTCAGAATTGCTTGTTTTAACACACTGGCTTCTGGCTAGCTAGAATATATTGCATTGGGATTTGGGCAAGATCTTATGGGTCTATATTAAATCAGCGAATGCTTGAACGCTGATTTATTGACCCTATGTAAGCAAAAGCTTACAATCCCGAACACTCGGAAAAGCAATTTTTTTCCCCAGGGAAAAAAAAAATCACTGTTCCAAAAAAAAAAAAAAAAAACTTTAAAACACCACACACACATCCACACCCTCCTATTTAAATATACCAACTCCGAGATTGCACTACAGTGCTGAAAACGGCAAAGTAACAAAGCAGCCAAGCAAATTCTTTCCCAGGGAAAGAATTTGCTTAAAAGCCGCTTCGCTATTTTGCCTTTTCGTTCTTTTAAGTTCGATCAAGGCGCATTCGAAAGAATGCATCTTCGATCACTTAATAGGAACCCGATCTTATAACCTGCTAGTACCATTCTTTTGTTTTCATTTGCATCCAGTAGATTTTTCCATGAAAAGGCCATCTTATCCCAAACTAAGCAGTGAAATAAATATTTTGTAGTTTCCTACACGTAACAAAATCTCCTATGTGAGGTTGTACAGAATTCACTGAGGCAATGACACAAACACCAAAGCAAAAAATAGAAAACTATGATAATTTAAGTAATTATTAGACTGTTTTTGTAATACCAGTTAAAATTTACTGCTATTGTCTCGGTACTACCACATTCCAAAAGTATGAAGCTCTAGATTTTTAAGGTCTACTGCAAGGAGAAAGCACATCCAAAACAAGGTAACTTTCTAGTAAGAAATTGTGCATTTTGACCCGCACATATTATGCTGATGAAAGAAATTCTAGCAGGATCATTTTCTAATAACCTTATTATATCTCCTACACAGAAAAGTCATGGCAAAATAATGCAATCTGTTTAATGTTAGAACATCTCAAAAACCTGACCACACAGCCTCTAGTAGCCACAGGCCTGTCTTGAATAGCAGACACTTTCATTACTCTGACTGAGTTTGTTAGTGAGTCATCTAGTCTCCTGGTGAGCATTTAATAGTCGCTATTTCACTTTCTTTAACAAAAAATTCAGTCGAGGTGATGTTTGCTGATGAAATGCACCCTCAATGCTGATCATGTATGTAGATAGAACTGTCCATATAAATTCTGTTTACACATGCTCACTGGCATAAACAAATTCCTTCCTAATTTTCAAACAGCAGATAGAATAATGCAGGCATTTGGAGCAAGTATGCATAAAACTACTTTTACTTAATGCTATACTGCTGACTAACTGTAATATTTTATAATAAGGCATTGTACTTGCATTTGCTTCTACTATCATTTAAGAGCTAGACATTGCTGACCCTCCCAGAAAAGCTTGATTGACATGATAAATTAACCTCATTCTGCTGATAGTGTTATGCTTGTACTGCCAGGATTTAACTTCTATTAGCATTTTACTTATTTTATTTTGCAAGTACACATTAGAATGGAAGAATGTTTTTGTTTTAGCACCACATGCAAGACTGTCTGCAAAATGAAATAAAACATGCAACTGAATGACACATTTAGCTGTTCTTCTGGTAATCACTTGTTAGACACAATTTAAGTTAATTATCAGATAAGTGAGCTAGTTCATAAGTAACACTATTTAACCAGATGTCAGTTGTTTGGTAATCAGCTGGTTCTGTGAAAGAGTGCATGTCTGAGATCCAACCAATGAACGCAAGTTCACAAAAACACTTTCAGTAAATTTTCTGTTAGGGCAAGCTCCCTATGCCCACTTCATATAAAGAGATCCTAATGTGTCTTTTACTAAAATTATCGCCTTTGAATTGCCCATAGTATCCAGTCCTCAAAAATGCAGCCCATGGAGAAATTGCCATGTCCCTTTTAGCCACAACCTGAGCTATAAACAGAAGGGTAACTATTGTGTGTTTGTAGCAAGCTAGCAGGTCTTAAGTAAGTAATGCTGTTTATTTTGGTGTACGAACCACGGTGCTCCTGCACGCGGTTCCATAGCACCTTGGTGGACTTATACAGATAAATTCAGCCTTCACTTACAGTTTAACTACATTAGAAGGTATCTGTTACAGTATGACTGATTTTGCATGCATTTAAAAATTGAAAGAACTGGAGTGCCTTTGGTGGGAATGACCCATCTGTGGGTGTGGCTCAAACAGGGGTGTTCCTTAAGTACAGAGTGGGTGGGGCTTAAGGGGCACCACAGCAGTTCTTCACCTAGGGCGCCATTTCAGCTAAGGCCAGCCCTGAATGGACCATGGAGATCTTTTCTCTGCCACAGCCTAGTTACAAATTGTTCAAAGAGTAATAAATGAAGTACACAGATGTTAAAGGAAAAGATTAGGACACAGTCTAGTGCAAAATATAAGCAAGTGTGGCAGAGAAATATCTCAAGCAGAGTACAGAGGGGTGTACAGGGAATGAGGAGAAACAATGGTAAAGTAAGAAAGCATCAGACAGTGAAAGTATAGAGGAAAAAATACAGGTGAGAAAAGAAATCACACTAGGGTTAAGTGGACAAAAATAAAACAAACAAAATTAAATAAAGTCTGGACGAGGGTTAGGCATACACAGTATATTTTACAAACAAGTTAGATGGAAGTACTTTAAAGCATTACATTACAACCACATGGACTATTGCAGATAGGTAAGAAATGAATTGTTTCTGTAACTAGAAGCTCCTAGCAAGATATTCTGGTCACATTGCTTTTAAAGTACCACATGCTTTATTCCTTAAAGAAACTACCTTGTTAGTTGTTTAGTGCTGAAGAGAAGCATATTCCCTTCTGACTTGAATTCACTTTCTTAATCATGAACTGAGTGAAGATGTGAGTTACGGTGTTAAATTAAGAGCATCTTATTCAAAAGGCATCCAAACAATCTGTGCAGTGGCATAGCTGGTTAATATGCTGGGTAACTACATAAAATAGTTTTGCTCTACTGAACTGTGAAAAACTGTTACTGAAAATACTCCCTGCCCTAATAAACTGTGAAAACAGACTGTGATACAGCAACACGAAGAAGGCCAAAGAAGCTGTACTTCAGAACTCTGGTGAACTACAGTGGAGTACCTGAGCTCAGCAAGAAACCAATCAAGCTCATCAAAGAGTATGCCCAACTGATGGCTCGCTTTCAATGGACAGGGCAAACTACAATTAAAATAACTATGCCAAATGTCCTCTGCAAACATTGTCAGATGAAGCCAAAGTACTGACTTACATGGCTATGCAGGATCTGGTCACCAGGCCTGCCCCATCCATGGCATTTCATATAATATATACCACATACTAAGAGCTTTTCACCTGAGCTTTTAATGAGTCACTGCCTTGGATATCTGGCAGCTTCTCCATTTTCTTTAAGAGCTCTCACTGAAAATACAGTGCTTGTATCAGGTAAATCCACTCTCTGGTGCTTTCCAAAGCCTTTGATTCCTAATCAGAAAGATGGACTTAAGAAGTATGGTTTCCTTTCACACTTACAGCCAAACCTATTTGATCAGGCTGTGGAGTTTCCAATCAAAAGGGTCATTATTTTGGAATACATAACATCTGGCCTGTCTTTCTTGAGATGGGTGCTACAGTAACAAGTTACTCCCAGTTCAAGATGATCAGATCCTTAAAAGTGTAAAAAACAGGTAGAGTTACACAGGAGATTCAGAAAGTTTGCTGAAACCAACAATAAGAAGCATCACACCATCTACTACTTCATTCTTAAAATGGTTCTGAATATGAGTCATCAGAAGAAGAGGAAGACCACAGCCTCTTCAGCATTACAGCCTGTTGACATCACCTCATGAAACTAATCTGATGGTACAAAGTGATGCATTTTGGGCACAATGTCTATGCTTCTTGACTTGAGGCACCTCAGACAAGGAAGAAGTCTGTCTAAGAGAGATATTTACAAAAAGACACTTTCAAAAGTTGAGAACTGGTCTTTGGCCCTCTCCTTGTGACACTGGCAGTCCTTCTTATATTTATTCAAAATATTAGCAGTGGAAGTTAATGATGATGACAATGTGGTTGCCTGACCTTTCAGTTTTTAAATGTTTTAATTACTAGATATTTCTTAAAAGTCAAACATTGTATTCTTTATGTTAAGTCAGTATGGGCCCTACAGACTGAATGGTGTTTTGTGCCACAAACATTAAGTGAGCATTGACCAAGGAAATCTTCTCACATGGGCACTTGTCCTTAGAAGAAGTGGGACACTGAAGAAGACGTGAAAAATAAATATTTTTGTATAACAGACTGAATTAAAAACTAAAGATGAAAAATCTGAGTGTGATCACTTATCTCTTTACTATGATGGGAAGAACTGGAAGGATTCAACAACAGCTGCTCATTTAGGAACAGCAATTTCAAACAAATGCCACAAACAGATCAGCCTAATGTCCTAGCAGTAAAACTCCAAGCAGCCCTGTAGCTAGAGCTTTCAAAGTCAGATCTCGTCTGCACATCACTGAAGTAGCGGGGCTTGTTAGAGCTTTCTAATATGTTAAAACAGTCCCATCTTTATGTTTGGGTACACAATTCTGCAGTTTTTGTCCTTCTATCAGCTCTCTAGACTAGTTGAATCCTCTTGAGGGTGTTCGTTGTAATCAGTCATAGTGAAAATAAATTTAGCAATGGTCATTTACGATAGTACCTAGCATCAGTACAGAATCCCTTCCAAAAAGGAATTTATGATAAGCTTGTAATCATGTCTTCAGAAATAAAATTAAGAAATGGTGTATGATTAACTTGAAATTCCACAGTGACTTAACTTATATACCACAGATATCTGGCAGTCCCTTGCCAGGTTTCTATTAAATAGACATCATATGAATGCTCATTACAGTTTTGCAAAGTCACATTACAGTATACAAAGAATTCGACTAAACAGCACAGCAAGTCTCCCTCTTTCCACCACTTTGCATGATTGCTACTTCCCTTGCACTTTCTATTCCCTCTCTCTTTCACTCATACTTGTCCCATTCCCTTCATACTCCCGCTCCTTTTACATTTCCCAATATGTTTTTTTTTAATATTCTTTTTGTAAATCTTCTCTATTGAGCTTGAAACACTGCAATGAGAAATTTATACAATCATTACAAACCTACATGTATTTCAATCAACAACTTTCATTTATTCAGTTACGCAGCTTATTTAAACAAATGAAAATCTCCATCCTTTTACTACCACACTTCTTTCATGTTTCCATGCTATTAAAATACACAGCATTACAGCATGCATACATTCCTTTCAGCAATATATTTCACTTCAAAAATAAAAACATAGGGTGGTACACTTTGTTCATTAATTTACTATATAACACATGTAATAATACAATCTTTTCTATTACTAGACATGAATGGATGCATCTCACCAAAGACAGTAAGAATGAACCACTTCTATCTACCTCATATACTCACTACCCCTATTCATTTTATTGTGCTTAAAATAATTTCAATTTATACCTTTCATCCATTCTCTAAAACTTTTAATAGTAATTTTCTGACATTGTGACACTAATTTCTGGCATACTTCTATACAACATCCTCTAAGTCCTCTATCAGTGTACAGGCAATTATGTCGGGCATATTGCCCATAGGCAATATAATCATGCTAGTACTTCCCTGTCTCCCTCATTGTCCTTCTCTCCTTTTATTGTATTACATCACATCTTCAAAAGTTCTTTTACATCATCTTCCTCGTAGATGCTGCAGTCTAGTTCTGGTCCCAGTAATCAGTACACATTCCTTTCATAAAAGGACATATCATGTGCAGATCTATTATTTCATTTATAATACATTCTTTCACTCTACTAGCTTTCCAGTGTACTCAACGTGCCCATTTATAATGCCAGTGCTATATCAGGCATTCTACCCTAGTTCATAAGAGAGAAAAAAATAAAGCCTACCAGATCTCACATCTTCCTTTTTGCTTCACGTGTTAAAAGACCATCAGCATGAAATTCTAACTGTGTTCTATACCATCCTTCCTATCTGATCCTGACATTTGAACAAATTCAACAGTCTGGCTTTCATTTACTTCAATTTATTTTTTTCCTCATCTACATTACTCCTACATCTTTGGTCAGGCAATATATGTATTGTTCCCTGATCAAAGCTACCATATTCTACATATCTTCACCCTTACTAAAGCTATTTAATAATTTCAAGACTCATTTCTACATAGGTGTATTATATTCCATTATCTGCTCAAAATGTCCTTGCTTTCCTTCTTTTCAATGTTATCCATATTAAATTTTTCCATTTTCATATCGTACAATGGCATCATAGAATATAAAAAGCAACTGAGCCATGTGACCATTTACCCCTTGGTTGTACCCAGCTTCAGATCTTACCTCATTTTTCAAGAAGCAACAGGCAGTCATACCAGAGGTGAATTTATGAATAGCCATCCAATTGGCTAATTTCTTCTTAAGAAAGCTAAAGTATCACATTAACTTTATGCTCAATTTCTGAGTGACTTGGCTGGCTACAATCACTCACCTGCATTAGAAGCTGAAGTTAAGTGCAAACTTGCAGTACTATATTTTATTCTTCAGTTAAGTGCAAACTTGCAGTTTTAAAAGTACTGTATTTTATTTTTTCTGTTACCTAGTTGTTTCACTGAATAGTGTGCTGTGCGTCTTTCTGCAGTTCGTTCCCCACCCACGCTCCCTGTTCTTGTCTTGGTGCTAGTGTTGGTGGCTTTAGAATTGCCTGCCCCTCCTGTAAGTCTGTATTTGAACACTTCTCCTGGGTCCATCTCATTTGCTCACTTAACTGAGTACAGTGAGATCATATTCTGAGTCTAGTGTTCACTCTACTTAATAGAGAGAGAAGATTTGAGAAGGCCAACCCACTCAGCTTCTTCCTTCCTCTCTCCTTGCACTTTACTAACAAAAAAAAAATTGCACTTTATTCATCTGCTTTTACTGTATTTGTGTTTCCTCCTACTTTATTTTGCTTTTGCCTCGTCTTAAAAGTACTCAATTTTATTTATTCTGCTGCATTTATTACTGCTTGGTAGTAGCCTGATTAAATTGTAACTGTTATTCTAAGCCTTTTGGTTTAAGCACCTGGGCTTCATACCAGTTGTTTTACATTAAGAAGGTTTGTGGTCTGCACTGCTGTGGCAGGACAGGTAGATTACATCCTAAGCTGGGAATTGCTGACTGAAGGCTCAGTGTCTGCTATTATAAAAGTGTATTAGTTCTGGTTTAAGCACTTGGGCTTCAGGCCAGTTATTGTACATTAAGAAGGTTTAATGTCTGCACTCTTGTGGGAGCAGAGGCTGGATTCTGCCTTTCTGAGCTGGGAATTTCTGGTCACAGGCTTATTGTGCCTGCTTATTTGAACTGTTTCTTTTTTAAATTGGTGCGCCATGTTGCTGTAGCATAGACCAGATTCAGGCCTGCTGAATCTAGCTTTGTTTGTACAAATTGAGCACTGATCCAGGCCATTTTTTTTGGAGAAGGTTCCCCTGCACCCCAGTGGTAGGAGTGAGCAGTTAGAACTTGTCTGAATGAAGAGTGCTGGAACAGGGCACAGCTTTGAGTCTTTTTATTGGTGAATTGGGTAACTTGTTTAAATCAGTTTGTTCGTTTTCTATTGTTACATATATTAAAAAATTGCACTTTATTCATCTGTTTTTACTGTATTTGTGTTTCTTTCTGCTTTATTACTAGCGGCATTGACTACAACTCTGATCTGAGATATATAACAATAAGTATCATTTTCGGTGCATTTAAAGTGTATTTTTGATTGTATCAGCTTTATTTTCTGAAAAAAAAAAAAAAAAAAAAAAATACTTGTTTCCTGTCTTTCTAAGCTAGTATAGTCCAGTTTTCAGGTTAGTGCTGAATTCAGGGTTGTGTTACAAGTCTCTGTGTTTGCCCATACCTTACTTGGATGGAAGGACGTTTCTCTGTTCACCTGTGAGAGAGGGGAGCTTTGAGCAGCCTATTTGTCCCTGGAGGAGTGGTTTCAGCCCAGAAATTAGTAGTTTATTGGCCATTTTGGGATAATTTCTATCTCTTTCATTTACCTGCTATAAAAACCGCATTTGCGTGTTTTTTTCCCACTGGGCAGCGCCAGTTAGCTAGGGTATAACTATTTCTGGCTCCACAAAGTATCCTGTTCAATTTTTTCCCTTGGAACTAAACAAACTTTCAACTTAAGCACTCAAACCATTAATTTCTCAGCCTGACACTTGCTCAAAACTCATAGCAAGCACTTATAAACCCTAGCACTAGACTCCCCTATACTGTACAGAAGGAGAAGGTACTCTATTCGACCTTACCAACCAGACAGTAAAACAGTTCACTGTACCTATCCAGGCATGTCCAAAGGGCAGTTTCAGGTGTACACTCCAGTCCAACTGAGGAATCTGGGCATTTTGAGGCAATGTTACAACTGCCTCATGTACATAGACAACCCTCTCCTCCTACCACCAAACACTAATACATGCGAGAGATGCAATTATACAGCCAAACTGGAGGATAAGCTCTCTCAACCCAACGGTGGACCAGACAGTCAAGAGGAGAAGGGAAATACTTGCATCACACCACCAGTCTCACATAGACCATGAAACCAGCACCGGCAAAAAACACACATAAATACAAGAAAACATACTCAGAGGCTCTAAAAAGCAACAGAGACCTTCAAAGCAAACATCCAAGCAACCTCCACCCCCCAACACAAACCATGAAACACATACTTCATAAAACCAGTGTGCCACGCAATCACAGCCCTTAAGGCAAAATAACATACCCAACACACTAGTAATAGGTGACTGTATAGGTTCATAGGGTCATAGGTTCATACTAGGCTATCTGCCCTAGGGTATTTATAAGCCTAGCCAGAGTGTGTTTGGCTTTCGCCTCCCATTTTAAATGAACTGTGCTATCCCCTTTTTCGAGGTTAGTATACTGTGCTTCTGTCTAACAGTGACACAGAAGTGATACCTGGGGTAAACCTACCATCTCCCATCCACTCATTAAGATTCCTCTTGAAGAGAGTCAATGAGAGACTCTGCCTAACCTGGACTGGGATTTTATTCCAGAGTGAAGGGAGCCTCTGGGTTATGAATCTGTATAGTCAGGCACACTGACGTCCCACTCACTAGGCTGAACAAGGAGAAGGTTACTGTTAGCTGCCTGTCAGGTGCCAGGATCCGCCACATAACACAAGCATTCAGGTCACTCCAGAACAAGTACAAATACAGCTCTGTCATTGTCCATGTTGGTGTGAATGACCTGAGCCGTACCTCCCTGGACTACATGAAAAGAGACATGGAAGAGCTCTCTGATCACGTAGTCCAGGCCGGTATGACCCTGAGTAGCATCCTACCCTCACCAAGAAAGATACCATGGTATAAAGAAAAAATTATCAATTTCAACAATTGGCTAAGTTTCTGGTGTCATTCAAAGGGGATCCAGTGTCTGTCCGCCTGGGATGACATGCTCGACAAGCCATGCTGCTTTGCTAGAGACAGCTTGCATCTGTCACCCTTAGGCTTTTGAATACTGGCCAAGGCTCTACCCCATAGTGCCTTTTTTAGCCAAGGCTCAAAAGACAAACCCACTGCCATAAATAGGACAAGTAACAAAAAACTGAGGGTAATGCTACTCACTTGCCAGAAGTCTAAACCTCAAAATGCACGCACTCAAGGCACTCCTCAGCATGGAGAAAATCGATATATGTGCAGTAACAGAAACCTAGTTTAAGGCTCCAGGGAGCACCCCAGCACTACCAGGCTACAACTCATACCATACATTTTGGCCACAGAACCAGGACCGAAATACAAAAGGCAGTGGGCTTATCCATATTCATCAAAAATATCCACACCTCCAGGTTAGTGGCACAGCATGATACTTCAGCGATCATCCACGTGCAACTAACAACAGGCAAAACTTCAATTTAAATTGTAGCTTTCTACAGATCACCCACCATGTCCCAGGACCCCCATTCCGCATTTCAGGAAACACTGGGAAACATAAAGGTCCTACCAAACAACCTAAAATTGGGTGATTTCAATTACCCAAACAATAACTGGGAGAACTACTCAAGTACTAACTCCCTTGCCCAACATTTCCTAGAATTTATAAACTCAAATGCCCTGGATCAACTGGTCAACACTCCCACCAGAGGTGACAACATACTGGACTTGGTCATCACCAACATGGGCGACCGGTGTTCCACACCGGAGCTCAACCCCTCGCTGGTTAGATCTGACCATAAACTAATCACTCTGGATGTCCACATTCCACCCCCACCCCCGGTCAAGGAAACCATCGTGAAAAACCTTTGAAAAGAAAACTTCACGTTACTTAAGACCGAGGCGGAAAGTTTCAAAGCCTCCATGCTAAAAGATAACGCTGTCCGAGCTGCAAAATCCTTTACTAATGCATTTTACGGGCACCTACTATAATGCATGGATCGTGCTATCTCAAGCAAAAGCAAAACTCAGTCCTACAAGAAATGGAAACCAGTCTGGTGGACCCCTGCCATAAACAAGCTATACAATAGGAGGAGGAAACTAGTACAGAAAAAGAGTAAAATCCCAAGAAGGGAAGACATCCCTGATCAGTATCAGCAAGAAAAGTACAGTTGTGTACACTTACTATAAAGATGTTCGAGTGTATTCACTGTTGCAATCATTACACTTGGGTTATCCTGCTGGCAGGCTACCCTCAGTCGGCCTGAATTCCAAAGTCTAGGTCCGGCATCGGTCGCTGTCGCCTCTTCCCTGATGTCAGTGCACCAGGGGTATAAAAGATGCAGCAGACATCATTTTCTTCAATTTTTCTTGCCCCAGATGTAGGTGCCCCCAAAAGGGAAGGCTAAAAATATGCCAAAAAAAATGCATGCACCAAAATATATTATACCTTCATCTACAAGCAAATACACCACATAGGTTGTATAGATTAGAGAAGTGCAGCTAAGTTCCAGCAAAAAGAGATGGGGGATGGTGGGTGGGTAACCTGGACTGCAACAGTGAATACACTCGAACATCTACATTTATGGTAAGTGTACACAACTGTACTATGTTCTTCAAGTTTCACTGTTGGTCATTACACTTGGGTTGAATCCCAAAGCTATGGTTGGGAGGCTGGAGCTAAATAGCATTAGGAGCAGCTATGAGGCCCTGCAGAACTGCAGTGGCAAAGCCTGCCCTGTATTTAGAGTAGAGAGGTAAATGATAGTGCTTTGTAAAGGTATGCACTGAACTCCAGGTAGCAGCCTCTAAAATGTCTTTGGTTGGTACTCTCCTGAGGAAGGCTGCTGAAGTGGCTGCTGCTCTGGATGAATGTGGCCTAATGCCCTTAGGCACTGGCTTGCCATGTAGTGAATAGCAGAAATGAATGCAGTGGCCTATCCACTTTGAAATAGTCTGCTTTGAAATAGCCTTTCCTTGTGATCCTGCAGGATATGCCACTAGTAGTTGCTCAGTCTTTCTGAAAGCTTTGGTTCTGTTCAAATAGAAGCGTAGCTGTCTGTGTATGTCTAAATAATGCAGAATTCTCTCCCCGTTATTCTGTGGGTTTGGATAAAAAGTAGGCAGATGAATAGTTTGGTTAAGGGCCACACTGGACACTACCTTAGGCATAAATGTCGGGTTTGTCCTCAGAGAACCCCTGTCTGGATAAAAAATGATAAAAGGTTCCACAGCCATGAGTGCCTGTAGCTCTGAGACTCGTCTTGCAGAGGTTATTGCTAGGAGCAGAGCTGTTTTCCAAGATAAAAACTTTATATCAGCTGTAGCGGCTGGCTCAAAAGGGGGCAGAGTGAGTTTTTCCAAAATATAATTGAGGTCCCATGCAGGTATTGGTGATCTCCTTGGAGTCCTTAAGTTTTTGGCTCCTCTGAGGTATTGCCTTAAAGGATGAGAAAAGATTGGTGGCTCTGTATTGTAATGAGCCAAAATGGCAGAGGCATGAATTTTAATTGATGAAAAGGATAGGCCTTTGTCCAGCATCTCAGTTAAGTATTGCAAAATCTGAGGAATATTTGGTACTGCTGGGTCAATTCCTTGTGCCTGGTTCCAGGCACATAATCTCTTCCCTTTTCCAGCATAAGATTTTCTAGTCCAAAATGACATCCATCACCGCTTTAGTGAGAGGTGTGTTTTGTATGACTACATTATCTGCCATGCTGCCAGATTTAAGGTCTTGAGTTGGCTGTGCAGGATCTGATTGTTTTGCTGGGAGAGGAGGTGAGGTATTTGAGGTAAGGTCCAGGCTGGGCATTGAGACAAGTTCCTTAGGATTGGATATCAGTACTGGCGGGGCCAGTCTGGGGCAATCAGTATCATTTTTGGCTTCTCTTGTCTGACCTTTAGGAGTACCTTGGGGAGGAGAGGCAGTGGAGGAAAGGCATATACTGTTAGGTTTTTCCAGTTGAAAGATAGGGCATCCACATTCCATGCTTGTCTGTGATAAGTCCTTGTGCAGAATTTCTTTAGTTGGCAGTTGTGAGAAGAGGCAAACAGGTCTATGTCCGGGCATCCCCATTTCCTTGTTATCATGTTGAAGACTTGCGGATCCAATTTCCACTCGTGGGGATCCATGAGGTTTCTGCTTAGTTCGTGTGCCAGAGTATTTATCTTTCCTGGCAGGAATTCAATGTTGTGTCCCACAAAGTCATGGCTAGTCTGCAGAGTGGGTAAGAATGAGTGCCTCCCTGCTTGTTTATATACCACATGACAGTGGTATTGTCTGTCTTTATCAGTAGTTGTCCCGAATGAAGTAGGTCCTTGAGGGCTGTCAAGGGCATTCTGAACAGCTAGCATCTCTTTTTGATTGATATGTAGATGCATTTGATTGGCGGACCATGTGCCTTGAATACATCTTCCTGCCATGTGTGCCCCCCAGGCATAATCTGATGCATCCATTGTCAATGTCTGCCTGGCTGGGGGTAAGGTGAATGGCTGTCCCTTGTTCTGGTGACAGGCCTTCGCCCACCATCAAAACTCCTGTTGCAGGCAGGGAATGAGAGTAATTACTGTTTCCAGGCTGTGGCAATGCTGAGTCCAAACACTTTTTAGGTACCACTGAAGTTTCCTCATATGCAGTCTTGCACATGGAATTAGTAGAATGGAGGATGCCATGAAGCCCAAAGCCTGCAGAATTTTTCTTGCAGATAACTGGGCCTTTGTTGCCAACAGTTTGAAATAGGTAGTCAGTTGCCTTTGTTTGTCTGGCATGAGATAAGCCATCTGGGCAGTTGTATTTAAGCTTGCACCCAGGAATATTATCTCTTGAGAGGGTACTAGTTTTGATTTCTGTTCGTTGACTGTATACCCTAGGCATGGTAGTAATCTCTTTACAAATGCCAGATGCTGTAGTAGAATGTCCTTGTTCTCTGCTTGTATGAGGCAGTCGTCCAAGTAAGGATATAGCTGTATTCCTCTTTGTCTGCAGAATGCAATTACTGGTGCCATGCACTTTGTGAAGACCCTGGGTGCAGTAGATAAGCCAAAGGGCAGTGCAGAGAATTGGTAGTGCATTGAGCCACCTTTGAATCCAAGGTATCTTCTGCATGTTTGTCTGATTGGGACATGCAGGTATGCCTCTTTTAGGTCTAAAGTCACAAGCCAAGCCTTCTTGTCCAGCATGGGCAGTAGCTGCTGTAAGGTCAACATTTTGAATTTTGGTATATCCAGATATGTGTTTAGAATAGATAGGTCCAGTATTGGTCTCCAGGCTTTGTCCTTTCTGGGTACCAAGAACAGTCTTGAATAAAATCGTTGTCCCTGCTCTTGTTCTGGTACTTGTTGAATGGCCCTCATGTCCAAGAGGGATGAGACTTGTTTTTGTGCCTCTGCCCATTGTTTTTTTGGTAGGTCTGGCCAACCGTTTGCCCTTGGCAGGGTATGAAAGTGAAACGTGTAGCCCTGTGACACTATGTCTAAGACCCATTTGTCCTGGGTTATTATGTGCCAATTTTGAGAAAAAAAGTGCTACTTTTCCCCCTAAAAGTGCTGCTAGAACATAAGTGCTTGGCGCAGGCAGGAGGAAGTCATTGGGACTGTTTCCTGTAAGGCTGTGATTTGTCTTAGCCCCTTTTGGAGGTAGAAGCACCCCATTGTTTAACTCTGTATGAACCTTGGGGCTGGGATCTGCCTCTTGGGCATCTGTATCTGCCCCTTTGTGGTCTGTCTGACACTGGAAAGGACCAATTCTTTGTAGGCCAGTGTCTGCTAAATCTTGGAGGCTGTACCTGTAAGAAATCCTTGACTGTTTGCATAGATTTAGCTTTGTCCTCCATTTTCTTTAACACCTCTTCTGCTTTAACACCAAACAAAGTATCATGCTGTAATGGAGCATCTAACAATTTTGTTCTAGCATGATCTGGTAGATTTTGTTCCTTTAACCAAGCATGCCTCCTAATGACAGAATCCATGACAGCGGCCCTGCAGGAGGCCTCCAAAGAATCAAAACCACATTGCAAAGTATGTTTTCAACTTGCTCAGCTGCATGCAATAAATCCTGCATTTCTTTGTTTTCTGCACCTTCAGAATTCATCAACATTTTCTGTTTAAGCAGTGACATAATATATTGCTGATATTTGAGCATATGAAACTGACAATTTAAAGCCCTTACAGCCAAGGTAGCAGAGGTGTAAATCTTCTTTCCCCATCTGTCTAATGCCCTAGAATCCCTGTCGGAGGGGGTAGGGTTTTTTGCAGTGGATGCCTTGACCCCTTTGGGACCCTGAGATATAGTTTCTGGGTCAGCAGCAGGGTTTTTGAAAAGGAATTTATGAGAGTTAGGCACCCTGTATTACCTGTCCGGCTTAACAGGAGCTGGAGGTAAGGAGTCAGGGGTCAGACTGGACTCTGAAAATACATAATCTACAATGTCTAACACAGGCGGAATAGCTAGGGGCCTGCGTTGTGGGAGTAAAAGGAAGTCTCTGAGCCTTTTCTTACATTCAGAATAATCTTGGCTCTCCCAGTGGAAATGTTCCCTCATGATATGCAAGATTTCCCCAAAAGAGTAATCCTCAGCAGGATAAGTTGAAGGGATAGATTCTTCAGCATCAGAATCCTAATAGGGAGGAAGTGAGTATTCCTGATCAGAAGAGAAATCAGAAGAAATGGAAACCTGATCTGAATATTCATATTCTGTCTCTTGCCTAGGCCTCTTATCAGGAGGGGGATGGGAACCCCTGATCAAAGTAATTAAGTCTTCGGCATTTTGAGCATCTGTTTTTTGGGCATGGAGGCCTGACCATGAGGCTGTTGTACTTGTTTCTTTGTCTTTAAAGATGCTTTAGTCTTTGCCTTATTAGCTGGAGTCGCTTTAATGTACAATTGAGTAGGCCTGAAAACACCCTCAGAAGCCGATGCCTGCTTAGCGGCTCCGGACCCATCTGAGGGAAAAGTTTCTGAAGGTCCAATACCTTGAGCTTCCAGCAGCCTAGGCGACTCCACATGGGAGTCTATAGCGGCCTGCGGGTCCAATGTAGTGGGCGTCAGGGGCTGCGAAAGCACCTCACAGAGCCGGCAAACCAGTGACTGGCTTACAAGAAGCCTCATCGTCGGTTTTAGACCTCGGATGTCTGTCCTTTTCTTTTTCTTTCTGTTTCTTGTGAATTGCAGTAGTCGGTTGGCTATCCGACAGCATCGTGTAATTAAATCTTCTGCCAAAATAGTGAAATGCAAAATCGTACCGGCACTTTATAGTGCGCTGGTTAAATCTAGCACAAAACTGACAACAAGCAACGTCGTGGTCAGGGCCTAGGCAAGGAATACAGTAAGAATGAAAATCCTTATGAGGTATTTGCTTCCCACAAGAAATACAATTATTAACTTTTTCTAACATCGGTCTGGAGCAAGAAAAAAGTTTTCCCTAACAGGGTACTTAGCTTTTAATGAAGACTTTGGATCTGAAATTCGAACAAGAAAATCTCTGGAGTCGGCCGACCGGCACTTGCGAACTGCTTCTGCTTCGGGCACCGCGTGGCAAGAAAGACTGAAGAAAATGGTGTCGGCTGCATCTTTTATACCTCGGCGCACTGACGTCAGGGAAGAGGCGACAGTGACTGACGCCAGACCTAGACTTTGGAATTCAGGCCGACTGAGGGTACCCTGTCAGCAGGATAACCCAAGTGTAATGACTGCAACAGTGAAACACGAAGAACATCTACGATCCCTCACAAAATCATCCAAGGCTAGCTTCGAAAGAAAAATTGCCAGGGACTCCAAAGATAACCACAAGGCATTCTTTAGCTATGTCAAGAATCTAAGTGGCAATGCTCAGATTTGCTCGGAGTTAGTGCAGAATGGCACAAAATACACTGAACCGACAGATATCGCCAACATCCTGGCAGACAGGTTCAATGCAAACGTCACCCCCAAAAGGGCCCATAACCATACCAGAAGAATGTAGAGCCCCTGAAATCACAGACACTCAGGTTAAAACAGCCCTCTCCAAAGCCAAAAACACAGCATCAATGGGACTGGACAGTGTCCCTGGCTGCGTCCTACACTAGCTCAAAGACGAACTAATCCCTCACCTAAACACACTGTTCAAACTAAGCCTCTCCACAGGCTATGTACCCATAGAGTGGCGCACAGCAACGGTTATTCCACTCCAAAAGGTGGAGCCACAACAGATCCTGGAAACTATTGCCCTATAAGCCTGACTAGCTTGGTCTGCAAGGCTATGGAGTGCAATATCATGGAACTTATTAACAGAGACATTGGGAACCTCCAAACACTGGACCCTACCCAGTTTGGCTTTGTTAAGGGCAGATCATGCCTCCTAAACCTGTGGACTTCTTTGAGACAGTTACCAAGGCTATAGATGAGGGAAAGGTGGTACACACAGCCTACCTAGACCTTGCAAAGGCCTTCAACACCATTCCCCATTCTGGTATTATAGACAAGCACACCAGCCTGAACATAAACCCCTATGTCACAAGATCGGTTGCCAACTGTCTCATGGATGGAACCCACATGGTGAGAGTTGCAGGAGCTAGGTCCGACTCTAAAGTGGTTACAAGTGGCATTCCCCAGGACTCAGTCCTAGGACCCCTCCTGTTTGGCATATACTTCTCAGAGGTACAGGCAAGCACAGGAGGACTATGGCTGACCAAGTTCGCAGACGACTGCAAACTAGGGGCTATAACTGACTCTCCGGCTGACACAGACATCCTCCAAAAGGGTCTCACTGAGACGGATACCTGGTGTCAAAATCATGGCCTCAAGCTAAAGGCCAAAAAATGCATAGTCATTCCCTTTGGAAAAAACAAAGTACCCACAAACTACCACATAGGTGGTAGTCCCCTAAATACGGAAGACATAATAAGGGATCTGGGGACCCAAGTAGATAGTAATCTCTCCTTTGATATTGCCAAAGTGGTTAGAAAATCCTTCTATGTGGCCCACCTAATCATAAAAGGGTTTGCATCCAGATGAAAAGAGGTCATTGTGCCCCTCTACTCATCACTCATCAGACCCATCATAGAGTACAACACCCCATTTGGGATGTACCTTACAAGACACCTGCAACAGCTGGAAAAAACACAGAAGTACCTCACCAAAAGGATCACTGGCCTCAAATAGATGCCCTATGCAGCTCAACTGAAGAAACTCCAGCTGTACTTGGTTGCATACCGCCTACTCAGAGGTGATCTCTGCCTGATATACAAGGCCATGTCCAACCCAGAACTGATAGACATGCTTCCATCTAAAGAAAACCATATCCCCTCGAGCCACACAATCTAGGGATCTAACCCTCAACATAACAATAAATAGGACGTGCTGGAGGGATAGATTCCTGTCTCACAGACTTCCCATGCTTTGGAACAAGATTCCAATCTACATTAGGCAGAGCTCCTTGCTAAGACTCTTCAAGAGAAACCTTGATGAGTGGATGGGAAACAAAGTTTACCCCGGGGATTCAGTAGCTCTGCTGGTCAGAGGCACAGGGAATTAATCTAAGGGGGGGGGCACAGCGAAAACCAACACATTCTGGCTAGGCTTATAAATGCTTTCAGGCAGACAGCCTAGTACCTACCTATGAACCTATGAACATTGCTTGACCTGGACAGGAAGTTTGCTCCAGGCAAGAGGTAGTCACTGGATGACAAATCTACCTCTCGTGCCATGATGTGTTTATATGCTGAAGCAGGTTCAGATCTCTGGGTCAAGTATTCACTGGACTGTGTTTTGTAGAGAAATAATAGGTCTTAGACTACACTACTTAGCTGATCTTTGGCTTTAAAATGACGTAGAATGGTACTTTTAGCCTTTTCAGCACATGCACACCAATATCTACACTTTGAAGTCTTGTCGCAAAGACACCAAACAAGCCTCAGTTGAAATTCTTCAACCAGCTGGGAAACAAACCCAGGCCAATGTACAACTCAGCTGAATACATGTTCAGTAAGCGAGACCATTAGCACAATAACAAGTATTAATACTGTTAATGATTTTTTGTATCACACAGTCCCCACAGTCCAGTCATGTTGAGTTTTCCCTTTACATCCTATGTAGTCTAGAGTTGAGGCCTAAAATTAAATATAAAGTTCTGCTAAGCATAATTCCATTTTTCCATCCATGTTTTGACTTTGTAAACTGCTTTTTGAACTAAACGTTGAAGCATATTTTTGCATTTGTAAATATGTGTATGTTTTTAGCATATCCTGGTATCTGTAAATATGTTTTGTTCATTTCTTATGTGATCCTATTCACCTTGGCTGTGCCTGCAAATGGCTCATTGAGATCAATGCACTACCCCAATAAGCAAATGTAAATAAACATTGTTTTCTCCCTCATTAGCTGCATAATTGCCATTAGACTAAAGATTCCACTTACCAACATTGTATTCTGAAGCATCCAGTTACCCCAACACTCTAATTCAAAAGTTCAGTCAGTTTTCTATTAGAGTTTACAACTACCAAAATAACTTTGAACATTCACTTTGTAAAATATGATCAGTCTTGTTTGGCTAATATGTTTCATAATTTGAGGACTATATCAAATCACGGCTGTGGTATATCCATATTTTGTTAATTTTCTACCTCCTCCCATTTTGACCAGATATGCATTTTGTACTAAACAACATGTTCATATTTCAATAATACAATGGACATCAGCAAATATTACAATAACAACTACTCAATATTCAGCACTGCAGTTTTACACACTTACTTATGAACTCTTTTTCTAAGGGAAACTATAAATAATTATTTGTCAGAGTTTCAAACACACAAAACTAATGACTATACAACATCTCACAATTTATTAAAATACAAAAAAGACTTCCTTGACATAGGAGCTGCACTACTTCTCTGACAACAGAAACATAATCACAACACAGATAAGACCTGATGCCCTGCATTATTAATCTTTCTGTTTATGTACTCTTCATGTTAACTAGGTTGTTTTTCTGTACTAAAGATGATTGGTTTATCTATGACAATCCATGACTATAAGGTTTCTTAGAATACCCAATTTCAACTCTCTTACTGAAGCTATTTAACAAGTTGTTTAAGTGTGTTACATTTTATGGGAGATACATGGTTGATTTGTTGACGTTTTTTAAAAAAATAAATCTGACTGCCTCTTTTCTCAGTTTCCCACTGGGTGAAATTGGTAGTGTACTTTTTGGATCTTGAGATTTTCGTGGATACCATCCATCATTGTTAATAATTATTTGCAAAATTTTAGCCAGTACCCACCTTTCATGAAATGTAATGTCATTAGAGGTAAATTTATTCTACCAAGTTGACTGGTCAGTAATGACAACACTTTTGAGGAGGAAATTATGATACTTAGATCTATGTTTTTGGATAGATGTTACCCCAAGGACAAGAAAGACACAATTGTCAGTGAATTCAAGAATATTGCAGCAGTAAAATTTCAGTTTATTTTGATCACTGGCTTTAAACCAACAGAAAAAGTGGTTAACAAAGACTGTTATGTAATGATTTTCTACTTCCTATCACTTTAGATATGGAATATCGTTATTCACAATTGAAAAATAATTTCAGGTAACCATGATTTGGTTTCTTCAATTGAGGAAGAAGCTAACTTTGTTTATAAAAAGATGTACAACATAAAGAACTTGTGTGAAAAAAATAATTCCAGGTCATTGGAAATCACAAAATATGTTGTGCCCATTTTGTTTTCCTCTTTTTTTAAATACTTATGTTATAACTCGAAAATGTGTGGGTTTATAAATATAGGCCATAGGATGGTTAGGTAACACTGTAAAAGTAATTTTTTAGCATAAATAGATATATGTGTAGTACCAGAGGAGTAGTTTATCTTGCCACATGCAATACCCATGACAGTTTCTGTGTGGGCAAAACCACAAATAAATGAGATTAGACATGAGGTACAAAGACCTAGGTTATGCCACAGAGAAGCATGCATTACACTGATGTAACTTCAAGAATTGTTTTTTTGGGCTACACTAAGTCAACCTCAGTCCACGCTTTGGAGATGCTAACAATTAACTTAAAGTTAAGGAACTAAAATGTCAGTTGGCTTTGGTAGCCAATAAAACACTTCGCCTAAATAAAACTATTAATATGCAGTATTTATTAAAATCAAGAAAATGGAACTAATGTTTAAATGTACAATTTCTGTATATATTTTGTTATAATTAACACGGTATGAATGGTAATCATGAGTTTTATTTAAATGTGACTATACATTTAAAGGGATGTTTCCACTGCCAAGTTATATGATGTTTTTCAAAAGTATTTATTGGATTATATTTTTACTTTGAATTCATTCTGGGGAAGTTTTTTCTATTAATAAATAACAAAAGTGCTAAATTTACTTTAATGTTTGTTCCTCTCTCCTTTGGAGTGTTTGCTTTTGGTTTCTAGGCATTTTTCAGCATAAAGTTTGTGATTTCTACCACAATGGTTTGGTTAATGCACCATAAATTTGCTTTATTCCAGGCAGATATCCATCACTGCAATTGGCTTGGGATGCACATAAATGCCAAAATATTTCAAGCTTCCATTACTCTAAGTATAGGGGTAACTTTGACTAGAAGTTCTATTTCCTTACAATGAACAGAAGTTTTGCACTTTTTTTTAGCAGTGTTAATTTTTAAAAAAAGACACCATTACAAATTTTAAGACCAATGTACTGATGCCTGGAACATCAATCTGTTGGATCTGCAACAAGGTTCTATGGATTTCACTGAAGAACACCTTAAACTCTGTATCATATGGAGTGTAAACTGATAATAACCCAGAAAGTTCCTCAGAATATTGCTGCATCCTGTTTAGAGGTTCAGTTACAAGTAGGAAGAGGGCTATCAAAAGCAAATACCCTTGCCCGATGCCCTTAGAGGATAAAGACAATAAATTGTTATTAATGGAACAGCTGCTGAAGGGCATCTATGCAAAGCTTGTACTGCATGCAAGAATCTCAGAAAGCCCATCAACTCCATAAGTTTTTAAACATAAAACCAACAAATAGAGTTGAAAGCCTTCTTGAAATACACTAGGTTAGCCACTGTAGGTTCTATAACATACCAAAGGCCCTGCATATAACTCATAATGGTGCAAACATGGTCAGTACTAGACCTACAAGGAATAAATCCTGCCTGAGAATGATCAAGAAATGAAAAGTTTTCATTCCTTCAGATAATACTTTGTCTAAGACTTTCAAGTTGACATTTACCAATGACATAAGCCAATAATTAGCCACCTAGTTAGCATCTTTGCCACACTTGGGAACAACTTCATAGCATGGTGGAGGTGACCAAGGTGAAATTAATGCAACATCTGGATTGGAAGGAATGAAAAAATTTGCTAAGGCCTGGAAGAGTTTGGTGTTCAATCCATCTGGTTCCAGAGTAATTCCTTGGGGTGAAGATGCAAAAGCATGCTGTACTTCATATCTACCAGCATCCATATGGAAAGGGGAAGAAGGGATACCTAAGCTTCAGTTAGAAATTCAAAAACCCCTTTATTAGGTTGGATATTATCAGAATAAACTGATTTATAAAAATTGCCAAATGCCTCACTGATACAACTGTGTGAAACAACTGGATGACTGCTGTAGTCTAAGCTGAAGGACGACATAGGTGTTTGTCTACTTCTAGTTTATTACCATATATACAAGTAGTCTTCCAGATTTACTCTGTGCTGCTCATGCTCTTTTTGTAGACCTCTCTATATACAATTAGGATCTCTCTAACTTTGACCGATTTAATTCTTTATGAAGCTGCTTATGATGATTAAATAAAAAGGGGGGGGTAGTACTTAAACCTTGAAGGTCTACATTTAACCCGTGTTTTATTGGTTAAGCACTCTTTATATCATATTTCTGTATTCATTCTACTTAAAGGAGAAGAGACTTTGTCCACATGCACAAGTCAAAAATTTCCAACTTAAAGGAGATGCATTACATTTGGACAGGGATACCACTCAAGTGGTTCTCACAGTATTTATTTTAATCTTCTCCCTAATTTTCTCAAAAAGGACAGATTCCTTAAGAATTAATGGATCCATCCTCAATAGCCACAAGGACCACATGGACGTTTTGTATGAAGTTCCACTGCAACTGTTACAGCTGTGTGATTTGTGGCTAGGGCAGATCAAATATCAGCCAAGTAAACAATTTCATTGACTTTGTAGACATTCCAAGGTCACAAAGTCTTATGACAGTTCACAGCTTGTTGATATCCTCCATCATGCCATAGCTGCTTTCTCCATGAGTGCCTACCAGTCAACTGCTGAGTAAAATGTGTGGCTACCCATCCAGCCACCTAAGTTGTGTTTAAAGAAAGACAGTGAGTCACATGTGCAGGGAAGTTTATTCCAGAAGTTTTGGACATGCTGTGTTATAAATCTATCCCTCCACTGTGCTTTATTTATCTGTTGGGGAAGATTTAAGTTCCTGGTTCAAGTACTGGCGGAAATACTGGACTTGCAGAGACACAGGATGTCTAAGACAGTTGGGTCTCTAATGGCTTGGTAGATGATTTCTCTTTAAAGGTCTATAAGACACTAAATAAAAAGATAGAGCTTCCAATCTTTTTTTCATGGCATGTCCAGGGACTTTAGCCATATGATCTTTTTTGGTTAAGAACATTTTGGGTCAGATGGGAGAGTGGGAAGAGAAGCTTTTAAGAAAAAAGAAAAAAACACACATGTTCCAGGGAATAAATGACAGTACTAACCCTATGAGGTGAGACCATGAGGAAAAAGGCTATTAACCCAGTACGGAAGATGAAAACCGATTAGGGACTAAAACTCTAGTGCAGGTCTTCAATTCTGTACACAGTTAAAAGAAGGATAATGGAGTATATTATGAACAGTTGAGGTAGCAGTTAAGAAAACAAAGACAGGGTAAAGCCCCCTCCCTCAAAAAAAAAAAAAAAATGAATGAGGGGAAAGGGACTTTCCAAAATGACAGGATTGAGAAATTCAACAATGAGTGAAGTTGTGTGTTGTTATGAGTGACAAATTGTGGTTTGACAATGATATAACGTATAAAAATAAAACAGTGGTTTTCAAGAAAACCTAATTCTCTAGTTTCAGTTTGAGCATGATGTATAAATCTAAAAAGAACAGCCAGCCACTGGGGAAAACAAATAAATAGTGCACCATGCCCATGAATTGCACTGTAAATGTAAAGGTAAAAAACATGTGGTATTAATAATGTCTTTGGTTCAATAAAAAAAAAGAACATTTTGGGTCTTTCAAATTATTTGAAATGTTTAGTGCCACAAATAAGGTGCTGTATTCAATAACTGGTCTGATTAATGCTGATTAAAAGGGAGTGATTACCTCTTTAGACCTTGATGATATTCCTTCGGCAATTAGCTGTACTAAATAAAAAGATTTTCTTGCAACAATTGTCACATGATCATCAAAACATAGGGAGTTATGAACCCAAGCTACTAGACACCTGATTATTTTTTATCTTTGTATGGTGTGTATGGTGAGGGAAGAGGTTGTCTACTAAAAGTGATAACAGTACACTTTTTAGTATTTAGTTTGAGCCCATTTTAGAATACCCAGAGGTTACTAGAAAAAAAAGTTAATTCTGAAGTGTCTGAGCATTAGAGGGTGACTTAACAAAGACTCTCAGTTTGCAGTCATCTGTACACTTTGTTAGCCAGTGGCCTTGGCTCACTATTTGGGGATATGAGAAGTAAATAACAAATAGGAGGGTCCCAGCACCAAGCCCTGAGGGACATTGCTGAGCATTTTCATTTTTTTCTGAGGAGGCAGCTGCAACTCGCATTGTGTGGGTTCTGTCTTTCAACCAGTTTGCATCCATCTTACTATATATGTCAAAATGATGCCAAAAAAGGAAATGGTGATGAGACAAGCTTGGGGAAAGCAGCCAAGAACCAGTCCCACTACTGGATCCATGCCCTGGAGTGACAAGTGTATAATGACAATAGCCCAGATGTAATAACCTTCAAATTTTATTTATTTTTATTTTACATTTGTTGACCGGGCTAGTCCAACTGAATATATGTCCATTTTCAGTGGAGGCCCGGGGAGAAAAGCTCCACATACAGATGAATATTTACAAAGACATTGGTAAATTACACAGTTTTGACAGTCATTTCATGTCATTGGATTTAGGTTATCAACAAGAAAAATAATTAGTACACAGTAGCTATGGATATTTATACAAAATATGTAAAATGACACTATTAAACTGTAAAGTCACACAAAAAGCCACACAAGAATCCTTAGTCTGTAACGGCTGAGGATATTCATACAAAATATTTACAAGGACACTATTTAACTGTAAAGTAACATACACATTATTGTCAGTAGAAAAGAAATAAGCTTACACAGGTAAGATTAGTGCCTAGGGACAGGTTAAGCAGTTAGTCTGGGTTAATACATGGGCATAATCACTGTGATTTAAGGTAGGGTTTTAGTGCACTTTTAAATAGTTTAGTTGAGGATAGGGAGGTTAGGTGAATAGGGAGGGTGTTCCAGGTTTTACCCACTGTATTAGAGAACAATGAGTCACCGGCCAAATTATCAGTTTTATCTATTTGTACCAGTAGTTTGTTCGATGAGCGAAGGGTTTTGAGATTATTATACGGAGTGATTAGGTTAGTGAGTACTGGTGTATTTGTAGGTTGATACAGGATCTTATGGGCTACTATTAGTTGGTTCAATAATATTACATTTGGCAATTCTAACCAGCCTAGTTGATTAAGATTGCTACAATGATGGGTTCTATAGGTTGACCCAGTTGCAAACCTGGCAATATTGTTGTAGGACGTAGTCAGCTTGTTCAGATTGCTTTTACATAGTTTGGTACAGATAGGAGAGGCATATAGTAGGGTTGAGATAAGGTGGGTATGGGCAATGGTGGTCCTGGCTAGAGGAGTCAGAAAGGGTGATCCTGAAGAGGGAACCTCATTTTTTGTTCACAGTTTTTTATTGTGTTATTAATATGAGGCTCAAAGGTGAGGTTATTATCAATTAGTACCCCAAGTAGTTTTGTGGTGGGATCAGGAGATATGACAGCTCCATTGTTAGATGTTACAGTAAAGTTCAGTGGGGAGGCCCTTCAGGTGGGGGTGAATAGCAGCATTTTTGTTTTTTTTGGGGTTCAAGATTAGACATCGGTGTAAGAGCCATTTTTCAACTATGCTACAGGTGTTTTAGGGACTGAAGTTCAGATGGGGAAGTGGCTTATCCTACAAGTGTGGAATCATCTGCATATTGGATACAGGTAGCTTGAGGAATTACAGAGTGAAGGTCATTTGTAAAGATAGAGAAGAGGAGAGGGCCCAATATGGAGACTTGAGGAACACCAAGGGAGACTGGGAAGTGAGAAGACAAGTTGTTTTCCCATAGTACAGTCTGTTGCCTGTTATTTAAATAGGATTGGAGCCACTGTATAGCAAGTGCATCCACTGACAGGTTTTTAAGCACGTTTATGAGGAGGTGGTGGCTAACCATGTCAAAGGCTTTGACAGATCAATAAAGAGGGCTGAGGATAGAGTGTCATTATTTCGATTTCTATTAATACAGTCGATAAAGGATAAGAGAACAGAGGTGGTGCTATGAAATGGTCTGAAGCCATGTTGGCAGGTGGCTAGTAAGTTGTTTTCTAGTACGTAGCTTAAAAGTTGCTTATGACTACATTTCTCCATTATTTTTGCCAACGGGGACAGTATGGCTATGGCCCTATAGTTTGATATCTCTTTGGAGTTACCACCTTTATGCAGGGGGATAATATGTAAAACTTTCCAGATTGATGGGATGGTTCCTTCAGAAACAGTTATATTAATGAGGATGGAATATGAGGTAGGCTATGGCTTTTGCTGATTTTTTAATGTATTCTGCAGGCAGTAGGTCAGCAGAGAGTGTGGTGGGTTTGAGTTTCTGAATTAGGGTACAAACAAGAGATGTGGGAACAGGCTGAAAATGAAATATGGGGGGGCTGTTGGAGATAGCAGTGGTAGAGGATATGGTGCCATGGGGTAGCTGATTAGTAAGGGATTGAATGGTCTCTGTATAAAAACTGTTGAAAGAGTTGGCTATTTGGTTGGGATTACTGTGATCAGAGCCCGAGCAAGTAGGTGTGCTTGAGTGACCTGGGTGTAAGAGGTTATTAATGCCTGACCAGAATTTCTGAGGATTATTTTGGTGGGTTTGTTGAAGCGGACAGTAACAGTTTCTTTTATCAGACAATATGGCTTTTTTTGTTTCATTTCTTAGCTGTCTGAACTTTTAATTGTTCAGTAGGGCTTTTTGTTGCATGCCAGCTGGCCCAGAGTTTATTTCTATGGAGGATTTTTTGTTTGGTAGTTTTGGAAAGCCATTTGGCTGGTTTAGTCCTAGTTCTAATTGTGCATGTAGGGGCATGGCAATCTAGAATGGCTAAGAATTTTGAGTTAAAGTATTTGACTGCATCATCTAAATGGAGGTGTTTCAGGGGTGACAAGTCACAAGCTGTAAGTTCTATTTGGAGGCTATCAGGGTTAACGTTTTTATTAGTCCTTATTGTCCTATGAACGGTTGGATATGGAATATCAGTCTTATACCTAATTAAAAAGGTGAGTGAGTGGTCACTTATATCTTCCGGGAGGGTGCCTGCTTTGTAAGTTTGTTGGTGATTATTAGTGAGAATTCAGTCAAGGGTGCTTTCTTTATTATTAAGTTTGTTGGTTCTGGTAGGGGACATGATGGTTTGAGTAAAACCATATAGGTTAATATGAGTAGAAGGCTGTTCAGATGAACAGGAGTTCCAGTTCATATTAAAGTCACCAAGTACTATGGTTTCTTGTGAGTAGTTGGTTTAGAGCCAACTGAGGATAGCTTCTAAAGTGGCTAGTATTATTGCCTGGGGGAAGTTAGATACAGATGATATATATGGATTTGGATTTACTGAGCTGAATCTTGGAAATGAGAATTTCAGCATTACTAGACAGTGGAGTTTTGGAGTCTATTGGGATAACTTGTAGTCCAGATTTGTATAGTATAGCTACTCCTCCTCATATACCCAATAAAGACTACATGTTTAACAACCATTATATTAACTTCTGAGATCAAAGTTTTTTCCAGTGATACTGCTGTTTTACTGTTGTCCTATCACTGACAGAGTCTAAGACAATGTTAAAACTCCCTGCACTTAATCTTATGGCATCCTCTGTCCCTAATGCTTATAAATTTCTGAAAAAAGTCTGCACAGACTTTAGGTTAATCTTTATTTGTGTCATAAATACAGTCTACTATTACTGGGCCATTAGGAGTACTGACAAAATTCCAGGATCTACCGATCATGGCTATCACTTAACATTTTAAGTTATCTTGAAGATACATTATTTTTATCTTGAGATAACCATATGAAATGTTGGGACCCACTAGAATGAGTCCTGAAATATTGAGAATGAATGGCCAAAAGAATAGACTTACAGATAATAGGTCTGAGATGTCACTTCTCGTAATGTTCCCTTTTCTCCAAGTTATGGCGATCTTGGAGTTGGAATATATAAGTTTGTGGGGGGTGCCCCCACATAAGTGTTGAGGGGGGGCAAAAAAGAATTTAAAGGACAACAGTGATTTCCAAGATTCACTGTTCTCCTATGTTTTTGGGCTTGTCAGTTTTTACACTGTACACTATTATTTAGATACTTAGGCACCAAACAAGGAAACCACAATGCCAGCTATTCAGGAAAATTTTACTTTTCTCCTTAAAACCTTTACCTCGTCTAGTATATAACCTGTGATGACAAGCAGACTTTTCAATACCCTTTATGTTAAAGTGTGAAGAAGACTTAACAGTAAAGTACAGTTTTGTACCTACCATAAATGTAGATGTTCGAGGATCCACATTGCTGCAGTCCTTACTATTGGGTAGTCCGCTGTCCAGTCGGCCCGAATACCAGAGTATATGGCTGACGTCGGTCAGGGCGCATTAGACTGACGTCAGTACGTCAGGGTACTAATGCGCATGACCGACGTCATATCCTCAGTCTTTTCTTGCCCCAGATGTCAGAAGACCCTAAAAAGACAAGGCCCAAAATACCTGCACTAAAAATATGTACAATATATACAAAAATATATACAAAAATATCAGCATATAACCTCACCTACACAACCACCCCTAAACAGAGAGGGGAAGGAGGGAGGGTAAATTGGACTGCAGCAATGTGGATCCTCGAACATCTACATTTATGGTAGGTACAAAACTGTACTATGTTCTTCGTTCCACATTGCTGCAGTCCTTACTATTGGGTAGAATCCCAAAGCAGAGGTAAGGGAGGCTGGCAAATCATAAAGAAGTAGGAGCTGACAACATGCCTTGCAAAACAGCTGTGGCAAAACCAGCCCTAGACTTAGAGTAGATAGGAAGGTGATAATGCTTGGAGAAAGTATGCACTGAACTCCAAGTAGCTGCCTCCAAAATATCCTTAGTTGCCACCCCTTAGAAATGCTGTTGAAGTGGCAGTAGCCCTAGTGGAATGAGGCCTAATCCCAGCTGGAATCTCCTTGCCATGATGGGAATAACAAAATGCAATGCAAAACCCAATCCACCTAGAAATAGTTTGTTTTGACACAGGCTTGCCCTCTGAACTCAAAGCAAAAGAAACAAACAACTGCTGAGACTGCCTAAAATCCTTAGTCCTGCTTAAATAATAACGCAATTGCCTGTGTACATCTAAAGTGTGCAAAATCTTTTCCCCTTTATTTTGGGGGTCTGCATAAAAAGTAGGCAAATGAATAGTTTGGTTTAAAGCCACACTAGAAACCACCTTAGGCATAAAGGAAGGATTAGTACGTAATGATACCCTATCCTTATGGAAAATCAAAAGGGCTCTACTGCCATAAGGGCCTGCAACTCAGACACCCTTCTTGCAGAAGCAATAGCCAACAGAAAAGCAGTCTTCCATGACAAGTATTTCAATTCAGCAGTAGCCGCAGGCTCAAAAGGTTGTAGAGTAAGTTTTTCCAACACAAAATTGAGATCCCAAGCAGGAGTAGGAGCTCTATTGGGGGTCTTATATTCTTTGCCCTCTAAGAAACTGCTTGAACAAAGGATGCGAAAACAATGGTGGGTCACAATCATAGTGAGCTGAAATTGCTGCAGCATGAATCTTAATGGAAGAGAAGGACAAACCTTTGTCCAATAACTCAGTAAGATATTGAAGAGCCACACTCAAATTAGGCTCAGAAATCTCCAAATTCTTTGCTGTACTCCAAAATAAAAATCTCTTCCATTTTTCTCGTACACTTTCCTTGTACTAGGTCTTCTAGCTTCCATAATCACATTTAAAACTTGTTGAGGAAGTTGAGACCTGCTGTGTTTCAACACAGAATATGCCAGGCTGTTAGATGAAGAGAGTGAAGCTTGACATTGAGCAGATGACCGTCCTTCTGAGATAACAGATGAGGAATCAAAGGTAAAGGCCATGGAGGCTTCCTTACCAGACTCCTTAGTAGTGGGTACCAGTGTTGCGAGGCCAATCTGGAGCTATCAAAATCATCCTTGGCTTGTCTTGTCTGACTTTTAATAGCACCTTTGGAAGAAGAGGCAGAGGTGGAAAGGCATACACATGAAGGTTTTTCCAACTGAAAGACAGAGCATCCACTTTCCAAGCTGTGTGATGAAACCCCTTTGTGCAAAACTTTGGCAGCTGGTGGTTTAGTGGAGAAGTGAACAGATCTATGTCTGGAGTTCCCCATGACACTGTCAATTTCTGAAATACATGAAGATCCAGTTTCCACTCGTGGGGATCCATGATTTGTCTGCTTAACACATCTGCTAAGGAGTTCTGTGCTCCTGGCAGAAACCTTGCCTGAAGAGTTAGTTGCAAGCTTAGCGCAGTCTCCCATAAAATCATTGCTTGCCTGCATAGAGGATAAGAATGTGTTCCGCCTTGCTTGTTGATGTACCACATGACAGTTGTGTTGTCTGTTAGAATCAACACCTGCCCTGGAAGAAGTAACTCCATGAAAGCCATTAATGCAAACTGGACTGCTAACATCTCCTTCATGTTGATATGTAGATGCTGTAGTCTGGCAGGCCACTTGTCTTGTATCCACTTTCCATTCAGATGAGCTCCCCAAGCAATGTCTGAGGCATCTGTCGTTAAAATCTGACTCGCCTCTGGCCGGGTCACAGAGAGTCCCTTGTTTAGGTGACATTCCTGAGCCCACCACAAAAATTCTTTTTGAAGGCAAGGTATTATTTGAATGACAGTGTCCAAATCCTGGCAGTGCTGTGTCCATACATTTTGAGATACCATTGTAGCTTCCTCATATGCAGTTTGGCATTGGGAAGCACCAGAATACAAGATGCCATGAACCCTAATGCTTGAAGGACTGTCCTTGCAGTCAGCACGGACTGATGAGATAGTTGATGGAAGTAAAGTGATAGACTCTTTTGTTTGTCCGGGGTTAAAAAGGCCATCTGGGCTGCTGTATTCAGTCTCACACCCAGAAAGCACATGTCTTGAGAGGGTACTAGACTGGACTTTATTTCGTTCACAGAATACCCTAGGCATCTTAGCACTGCTATAACATATTCCAGATGCTGTAGAAGGTCTTCCTTTTCTTGAGCCAGAATCAGGCAGTCGTCCAAGGAAGGATAGATTTGAATTCCTTTTAGCCTGAAGTAAGCTATCACTGGAGCCAGAACCTTTGTGAATACTCTGGGCAGTAGATAAGCCAAAGGGCAATGCAGAGAACTGATAATGAGAATTTCCAGCTCGAAAACGCAGATACTTCCTGCAACTCAGTCTTATAGGCACATGAAGGTAAGCTTCCTTGAGATCTAAAGTTACCATCCAGTGATCTTTGCCCAGCAGAGGTAAAAGCTGTTGTAACGTCAACATCTTGAACTTGGGAATGTCCAGATAAGTGTTGAGGATAGATAAATCCAAAATTGGTCTCCACGTGTTCCCCTTCTTTGGTACTAGGAACAGGCGAGAATAAAATCCTAGGCCCCTTTCTGATACAGGGACTGGCTGAATGGCCCTTATTTGGAGTAACTGAGAAATTTGCTTGTGAGCCTCTTTCCTTTGTAGAGGAGGAACGTCTGGCATGCCTTTGAAAGGGGGCAATGTATGGAAATAAAACCTGTAACCGTGGTGAATGATATCCAACACCCACCTGTCTTGAGTAATTAAATCCCAATTTTCCTTGAAAAGAGACAGTCTTCCTCCCAAAGGAGCTGCCAGACGAGAATCTACTGGCAGCTGAAAAGGCAGGTCATTGGGTCTGTTTATGAAAGGACTGACCCCTGCCCTCACCAGAAGTCTGAGCAGGTGAACTCCCTGTTCTAGGCCTAAAAGAACCTTGAGCTCTGCCCCTACCACGTCTAGACCTACCCCTAGACTGGGAATCATAAGCAGGATATGTCCATCCCTTAGTAGGCCAATTTCTACTAAACTTGGTGGCTGCACCTGCAAAAATCTTTAACAGTTTGCATAGACTTAGCTTTGTCCTCCATTTTCTTTAAAACTGCTTCCACAGGCGAACCAAACAACACATCAGACTGTAAAGGAGCATCCAAAATCCTTGTCTTAACATGCTCAGCTAAATTCTGATCCCTCAACCAGGCATGCCTGCGAAGAACAGAACTAGTGGCAGCCACCCTCGAGGAGGCCTGTACAGCATCAAAACCACATTGCAAAGAATGCTTACCTACTTGTTCAGACACATGAACTAAATCCAGCAACTCTTTACACTCAATACCTTCCGCCAAAGCATCCACCTTAGATTTCAGTTGTGAAAGGAGATAATTTTGATATTTAAGCATGTGAAACTGACAATTCAGCGCCCTCATGGCTAAAGTGGAAGAAGTATACACTTTCTTTCCCCATCTATCCAAAGCCCTTGCCTCTTTATCAGTGGGAACAGGGTTTTTAACCACAGAGGCCTTAACACCTTTAGGTCCCTGAGAAACAGTTTCCGGGTCTGCCCTAGGACTCTTAAAAAGATACTTATGAGCTTCAGGCACCCTATAGTACCTATCAGGTTTAACAGGAGCAGGAGGCAAAGAATCAGGGTTCAGGGAAGCCTCTGCAAAACATCTTCCACCACATTTAACACAGGAGGTATAGCTAAGGGCCTATGCTGGGGCAAAACAAGAATTCCCTAAGCCTTTTCCTGGAATCAGAGTAATCCTGGCCTTCCCATTTAAAGTGCTCCCTCATGGAATGCAGAGTCTCTGAAAATGAGAAATCCTCAGGAGGAGAAGCTGTAGGAGTGGAATCATCCACATCAGAATCAGAATAAGGAGGATACTCCTGCAAATCTTCCGCAGAAGACTCAGAAGCCTCTGAACACTGTTCAAAACTATCAAACTCCGGTTCCACCCTAGGCCTCTTATCAGGAGGGGGCATAGAACCTCTAATCATAGTAATCAAATCTTCTGCCATTTTAAGCATATGTTTCTTAGGCACAGAACCTGAAATGCTAGGAGAAGCCCCCACTGAAGCTGAACTTGGCCTACCTCTCAAAGAAGTTTTGGCAACAGAAGGAGAGGCCCTAACTACCTTGGGAAGAGAGGGAAGAACAGTCACCTGAGAAGCCCCCTCAGCCTGGCCTACCTCCTGAGAAGGCACATCCTGTAACAGTAAAGTCTCTGCCTGAGACTCCAAAGAAACTCCTGGCAAAACCTCTGGCTCCACTGAGCCTTCTAAAGAACCGACGTCCGGGACTGCCGGTTCATCAACCCTAGGCTTCGCTGTTTTGTCCTTGCGCTTTTTGGACGAAGCGGGCGTCAGAGCATCCGACGGCATTTTATAATTGCAACGCTTCCCAAACACTAACCTGGCACAGTCTAACCGTCTCTTAATAGTGCGTTTGTTAAACCGAGCACAAGAGCGGCATCCAACAACGTCGTGCTCAGGCCCTAAACAAGGTATACACAAGGTATGGTAATCCCTATGAGGTATCTGTTTCCCACAAGAAATACAGTTATTCACTTTTTCTGACATCCGGTTTAAATACTGAGGCAAGAAAAAACCAAAATGTTCCCCAACGGGGTACTTAGCCAACTCCGATTCGGTCTGAAACTCCGGCTTCGGAAATATTTCAGAACGCCAACCTGCACTCGCAAAACTGCTTCTGCATCGGACCATGCGGCAAAAAAGACTGAGGATATGACGTCGGTCATGCGCATTAGTACCCTGACGTACTGACGTCAGTCTAATGCGCCCTGACCGACGTCAGCCATATACTCTGGTATTCGGGCCGACTGGACAGCGGACTACCCAATAGTAAGGACTGCAGCAATGTGGAACGAAGAACATCTGTGTTTTTCACATTGTCCTCACAACTACATTCAAATATGTTATCTTTCTTGCCTAATTTATCCCCTGCCAGTTAATTTAAATAAATCTGGGTTGGCACTTCTGCAGTGAATAACTGCCATGCTGGAGATTTTCTAGGGATTCTGGATTGATCTGTTGCTTTCTCCTCAAGGATGTCCACCATGGTAGGCTCAGTCAATACGGATCAGTGGAAGAAGTCAATATCACTGGAACCTTTCCCAACCCATTTATCTTCTTCGATTTCCCTCTAGTCAAGGTTGTTTTGCCAACTGCATTGCTGCTTCAGGAGAAGAGAAGATCTGATCGTTTCTCTTCCATGTGATCAGATTATCTACAGGATATTTAAATTTTGAGAACAAATTTTGGCTTTCTAATTGTTAGAAAAGGTTTTCTTTGCTTTGCCAGTTGAATAAGCCTTCCTTTGTCAGCATAATTTACTAAGTAGAATAGTATCTGTTTTGGGGGTAGAGTATCCATATCCCCAGAGCTCAGTGGTTTCAAAGTACTGCAGGCACATTCAATAAATGGAAGTTATGTCCTTAGAACAACACTAAATTCTTTTCATGCTAGTCCATCTGATACGACTGTTTGGTATTGTGCCACTTGTTAGAAAACGATCTGGCCATCTGCTAGTTCTCCCAACCTCAAGCTCCTTCAGATTTCCCCCTTCTAAAATTTTCTTGTGTTCCTACTTGTGCGCTACTTCTTTCAAACCTGCAAGCCTTAACTTGTTTTGCTGATAACCATTCTCCATGCCCACCAATGCTGAATAGCTACTAATTCTTCTCTGATGATCAAGAACAGTTGTTGAGCATTATCGGAGTTGAACTGCCTTTAAATTTAATACTGTCTGCAAGAAGTTAACTTTTGTCGCACACTTTTCCAGGGCTTCCTGATAGCGTGCAGACTTCTGTTTAATTATCTCTGCATCTGCCAATATCTTTGCCACCAGGGATGCCGAGATGTCCAGTCTGCCATCAAGGTTTGATGCAGAAGAAAAACTATGCCACCCTACCCATAATAACAGCAGCATTCACCATGGGAAATAAAATCTGCCATTGAATGAGTTTAAAATAAATCTTCAGCAAAAAAGAAGGGTTACCATAGTACAGAGGCATAGTCACAACAAACTATAACTTTGTCTGTACTTTCTTACAGGATTAAAATATTAGCAGGTTTAAATACGTTTGAAATTCGTGGAAGAGCTGCTCATCTCACACATATTTTTGTAAACTGAGCATGACTACTTTGCTTGTATTATAATTTGTGGCTTTCCAGTAACCTCTGAGCATTTTAACAGACTATCCAACTAAACATTTTACACTGTGGTAGTTTGTTGTTTACCCCTATCATTACATTAACGGAATATGACTCTAAGTAAAAATGTTAACCACTCCAATATGCAAATGAGTTCATTCTACAAGTGTTAGTTGTTGTTGTCTTTTGGCTCTTCCCGGTTAGGGGTCACCACAGCGGAACTCCGGTCCGCTAATGATTGGCAGTAGATTTTTACAAACGTCGAGGTGCCAGCTCGACATTCAACCTTCCACAATGGCACGCCCATTTACGCATGTCTTTCGAACGCCCACCCAAACTGCAAGGTATCAAACTCAACACGCCTAGGTGCAGGCTGATAAGCTTTCCATTTTCAGTAAAGCTAGTACTGGATTAAACATGCTACATTTCTTTCATTCTACTAGAAATGGGAACACAGCATAATTTAACTGCATTTACTAAATGAAACATATATAGTAATTAAGTATCCATAAATAATTACTGTATGTTCTTGCATCTTCATAACTATCATAACAGTTTGATAGCGTGCAAAAGGTAGTGAAGCTGAAAGCACTACATAAACTTACATAGCAATGTGAGCAAGTAATCTTATGGTTAAACAAAATACCATGCCGTCTAAAAAACTGTAAATAAAAAATGCACTTAACAGAGATGTCTATACTCCCTAATACATTAGGAAAATACAAAGTACCAATACACTGTCTATCAATACACAGCAGACTTTCTTGCTACAAATATGGAAGAATAATTTTATTATATCCAAATAACAAAAGCTGGGCAATGTCCTAAGTACTAATGGAGACAGAACATGTACCACGAAATGTAGATATTTTTTCAGCATTTTATGCTGGACAATAAAAAAGTATGCTGCCACCTTTAAAACTAAACTGTGATGAGTCTGCTATATTATGTGAAGAAAATGCTAACACACATTTTTATTAATGAATTATTACTCCAAACAGAACAGCATAGGTCACAAAGCCCAATGCATAAAGCCCAAGGTTCAAATGTCAATTCAGTTAAGCTTGAGCAGCTAATTAAATACATACCATATATAAATATTCCTGTGTTGAAGAGAAAGTTCGACATAAGAACCCAGTAAACAATCATTGCTCCAACCAAAGAAATCATCGAAAACAACAGACTCGACCACTGGCCAAATGATCCAAAATAGAACTTACAAACATCTGGAAATTCCCAGGTTGACGTATCTATATCAGCTGTAAAATTCAGAAAAAATGTAAATTAACTCTACAGTATGGAACTTCTGGTTCAAACACAATTTACCTAAACATATCTATGGATAAGCACTGTGTTAGTGGTATGGCAAAGTTATAATTACTAATTACAAAAGCTTATTAACAGTAGATTATTAAGGGGATTTTTCATTACGTGACAGCTATCTCACTACATCCTTCAGACTTACAATAGCAGGGAAGCTGCTTTTAAGGCAATATGAAATCATGTACCACATGCACATGAAGACATGCGAGAAAATAAAATGTAAAACAGCACACCACTAGTACTTTAATGCCACAATCCTAAACTGCTATAAACAAAAAAAAAAAAAAAAAAAAAAAAAAAAAAAGACAAGCGTGTGCACAGGAAGGTGACATGAGCCAGTACTCTGTTAGAGTAGCACTGGTATAGTTTGCCATTCTTCATGGTACTTTGCATGTGTCTGATTTGTTATGGATGGAAAACAACAGCTATATGGCATCCCACATCAGGATAACTTTGTTTAGTGGCTCCCTGCAGAGTTATAATAAATGCATAAGTCATCTACTATCAGACTAACACATGCCATAGCCACAGTCTTCCAGACCACTGGATATCCTGGTGTGTGTGTAAAGCAGCCCCTCTGCCTTTCACCACTAGGGGGGATCCCTTCACATGGTCGACATTTTAGAAAGCCAAAGACCATATGGCCGAGACCATATGATCGATTTCTGAAATGTCGACCATGCGGATCGGGCATCTCCATACAGTGCAGAATGGAAAGATTTCCATCTTCTGCACTGTAGTGCGATCTCAGAATTGGTATATTTAAGGTTCGGAGGGGTACTGGGGGTGGAGCCCCCCAAGGGGGTGGAGGGGGACTTGCCCCCTTGCTGGCAATGTTTAGGTTGTTGTGTTTTTCTTTTTTTTTTTACATGATCGACATTTCAAAAGTCAATCATATGGTCTTCGGCATTCTGAAATGTCGACCATGTAAAGTAGATCCAGCTAGGGTTATATTAGGCTACATTTTCAGTACCATGCTCTGTTCTACCAAAGGAGAACAAGTCAAAACATGAGACAAAGGAAAGAGACAGTAGCAAAAGTGTAGAGGGAAGAGGTTACATTAGTATGAACGCAGATGTCTAATCTTAACTAAAGCAACTAGAGGTTAATAGTGAGGTCTCTCTAAGAGTCAGTAACCTGTGCCATCCCCCCACCTCCCATATGCAATCTGATTCCTAAGGGAAAAGGGTTTGGCAGATGAAGAACCCAGCTTAACACCTAACACTGCAGTACAGAGCACAACGCCAAAATATCCTGTTTTGATTGCTACCTCATTGACCCTACTACCTTTTCTAATTAGGGTACTTATTGCAAAAATAAAAAGTGTTGTCTCTCAGTGCAGAATGCTGACTTGCAGTGCAATGGTAGCGTTGCACAAGGGAGTAAAGGAGTACATGGATAGTGGTGGCAGGAGTAGGTGGTGGCTTGAGAAACAGGTCCTGCACAATGGACTACATGATTTATTCACTCTTCAATACATAAAAGTAATAGCTCAAAACAAAAAGATACCAATTTTAAAATATACTTATAGGAAGGGACAGTGGAATGCATCACTTTTTCATTCTCAAGTACCCAATATTGAAGAGCAATAAAAAGTTGTGCAGAAAAAAAGTATTTTAACCTTCAGTCAGAACCACTCTCTGAATTACTGAGAAAATGTTACATATTTCGTAATTACCTCTCACTATCAGATACAAAGGAGCTAGCCATCATTGTTCATAGATGTCTACTAGGCTAATGACCACAAAGGCCTTTTTAAACCTAGCCATGCATCCCAAATCTCTGACAACTTCTGGTACCCTTGATAAGTGTAAGCATGGGTCTGGGAGATGAACCAATTACAGGTTACCTGTGTCCATTAGAGATAAGTGCCAAACCAGGGATGAAATTCCGGTTTCCAATCCAATTATCCAAGTTGCACTTGAATTGGGTTAGGGAAGAACTCTGCTTCACATGGATGAGGAGCCTGTTCCATAGACAGGGTAGTCTCTGGGACACATACCTATCTCTCCAGCAGGTTCTATCTGTATCACAGACCAGGTTTAAGTCTTTAGAATGGGTAATTCTGATGCTATTTGTTTTGTGGATATGCAGGAGGTCCATCAGAGTGGGGTTTGACAATGCCCTGTATGTCAGCCATAGATCTCCCCTCAAAAGCTTGTATGAGACAGAATACAGGGATAGAGCATTGAGGTGGTCCTCATAGGACATTTTACCTACACCCTGCATTCTTTTAGTGAAGAACCTTTGTGGCTGTTACAGTTGTTGGATATGCCTGGTTAGGTACATACCAAAAGGGGCACTGTACTCAATGACAGGTCTGATGAATGCCGAAAACAGTGGAACAATGGCTTTCTTGGACTTGGCTGCCATACTTTTGTTTATAAGTTGCGCAACATAGAATGATTTCCACACCACTGTAGACACGTGATGGTCAAAGGCTAGATTACTATCAATGTGTGTCCCTAAGTCCCTGACTACTGGGTTAATTCTAAGGGGTGTATCGTCAATATGATAGTTACCAGGGATGGATGACTTCCCAAAAGATACTATTAAGCATTTCTTGGCATTTAGTTTTAGTCCATGGCTCCGACACCAGCTGTTTGTCTGTGTCAGCCCCTCCTGGAGAACATCTGTGTCAGTGTATAATTCAATGACATCTCCTAATTTGCAATCATCTGCAAATTTAGTCAGCCAGAGACTATTGACATTGGCCTTGACTTCTGAGAAACAAATGCCAAAAAGGAGCAGTCCAAGGACTGATCCTTGAGGGACTCAACTTGTGACTGGCCTCTTTGTAGAGGTGGACTCCCCAATTCTAACTTCCTGAGTCCTATCAGTGAGCCAATTGTTATCCACCGGATGACATCAGGGTTTGTACCTAACCTCTTGACTTTGTCAACAATGGCCGAGTGGGACATTGTGTCAAATGCCTTGGCCAGGTCAACAATTTTGCCCTCATCCATTGTTTTTTTACAATTAAGCAACTGGGATCAGGTTAACACACATTAACTACCCTAGTAGTGATTCTGACAACTCTTGTGAAAGTGGCATAAATTTATTGTATTTCCATTCGGCACCAGTAATACCTAATGTCACAACAGTATTTGCAGCTGTATTCTTTTATCACTGAATCTACTGGTTAATGACAGGCAACATAGGAAAGAACAGGGTATAAAAAACATTCACACTAAGACCGCTTACCTTGGATGCACTGTAGTGCATTTAATAACCAATGCACTTTTCTCTAGTCTGTAAACAGCCCAGATGGACTTCATGCAAAACCAAGTGAAAGTAGCATTCATAGTTAAGACAGGTTGCAGCAGTAAGACACAGAAAAACAGAGTGCAAAATTATACTTGTAATCACGTAAAATTGCAAACAGTCTTGGTATTTACATTTAGCTATTACTTCTCACTGCAGGGTATCATATAACATTAAGAACATAATGCTGCATGTTGCTCCCCTACAATCATCTTTTTTAAAAGAGAACAATTAAACACTAGAATTAATACAACCATCAGATGTTAAATTTTACTGAATCTTGATGCTGTACCTGATGTCACTGAGTGAGTAGAGCATCAAACAGTGCCAACACCACCATTCCAGAATATTTCACTGTACTGTAACATCTTCATATAAACACAGCAACCAAATATTTGAAAGTCCAATGCTATATGTTGCTTCCCCAAGATCACATTTTCAGTAAAACCATGTTATTATTAAAACACCATAAACTGCAAAACAAGCACATGGGGGGTACTGTATGACACTCAATGAGAAGGACTTTCTTTGCAGCAGTTAAATGAATGAAACCATAGTTTGTGTTCTCTCCCTTTGCAGTTGCTACAAAGATGCCTTTTTTTCAAGTTTAAGTGGCTAAAAAAATCTATTTTTTCTCTGTTTAATAGTGCTGTTTGTTGATGTCTAAAAAGAAAGGAAAGAAGAACAGAAAGTATTTATGAAAAAGAAAGTGTCTGTTTCTCTTGTGTTCTGGGCTCACATGGTTGAAGGGAGAGACAGAGAGAGAGAGAGCAGAGTTGTGTTATATACACAATTGCTTAAGTGTTTATATAGGGCATTTTTGTAAACCTCTGCATAGAAATCACTGTTTTCTGTGATTGCGGGGTTATAAAAGTTTTTATACCATCACTAAGTAGGCTATAGTTTGCTTTAGAAAAGTTTTTTAGTTTTTTTCTCCTGTGGGGATGTCAGATCCAACAGTTACTTCAAACAAGACTGATTTATAGTTCAATCTTACCAGGGAGAAAGTACAGTTTTGTACCTACCATAAATGTAGATGTCCGAACTGGATAGCATCTGCAGTCATAACAAATGGGTTGTCCTGTCGTCAGGCAGCCCTTCGGTCGGACGGATTCCAAAGTCTGGGTCCGGCTTCGGCTGATGTCGCACTTCACCCGACGTCACCTCTGCTGGTCTCCGGGTAAAAAGGCACCAGCCGACGCCATTTTCCTCAGTGTTTCTTGCCCCAGATGCCAATTGCCCTCTTGGAAAGCTAAATTTTGGATAAATGCCAATGTTTCCAAAATAGTAGAAGGCAAACACAAAAAATAAGCATGTATGTACATATATACAAACAAATACACCATAAGAGACTCCCCAGCTAGCTATTAGGAGGGTAAATACCCTAGGAGTACCACAGAGGGAAGGAGGGAGGGTAATCCTGACTGCAGATGCTATCCAGTTCGGACATCTACATTTATGGTAGGTACAAAACTGTACTATGTCCTTCATGGATGCATCTGCAGTCATAACAAATGGGTAGAATACCATAGCCAAACTAGGGGAGGAGGAATAAAAATTATGGTGTAGTTAGGATCCCTTGCAGTACAGCAGTGGCAAACCCTGCTCGGGATCTAGAATATAGAGGTAAATTATAATGCTTGGCAAATGTATGCACGGAGGTCCAAGTAGCCGCCTCAATAATGTCCTTGGTTGCCACTCCTCGTAAGAAAGCTGTGGTAGTGGCTGTAGCCCTTGTAGAATGAGGTCTTATGTTCTGTGGAATTGGTTTTCCATGGTAGGAGTAACAGAATCTTATGCAATTTCCTATCCATTTGGAGATTGTCTGTTTGGAAATTGCTTTTCCTTCCCTTCCTGTTGCATAGGCTACAAAAAGCTGGTCAGTTTTTCTGTTACTTTTGGTTCTGTCCAGGTAGCAGCGTAACTGTCTATGTACATCCAAGGTATGCAGCATTCTTTCACCTCTGTTTTGTGGATTGGGAAAGAAGGTAGGTAGGTGGATTGCCTGGTTTAAAGACACTCTGGATACCACCTTAGGCATAAATGTAGGATTAGTTCTCATGGACACCCTATCTTGATGGAAGATTAGGAAGGGTTGCACTGCCATTAAGGCCTGTAGTTCCGAAACCCTCCTTGCTGAAGTAATAGCCAGTAGGAAAGCAGTTTTCCATGACAGGTGTTGTAGATCTGCTGTTGCTGCTGGTTCAAACGGAGGGAGTGTCAACTTTTCTAGTACAAAGTTCAAGTCCCATGCTGGTAATGGTGGTTTCCTAGGAGGTTTTACATTCTTGAACTGCCTGAGTAGAGGATGTGAAAAGACAGGAGGATCAAAGCTGTATTCTGCTGAAATAGCTGATGCATGTATCTTGATGGAGGAATAGGACAGGCCTGTATGTAGAAGCTCTGCCAAGTACTCCAGAATGTTAGCAATATCTATGTTCGACACATCTTTTCCTCTTTCAGTACTCCAAATGACGAACCTTTTCCATTTTCCTGCATAGTTCCTTCTTGTTGAAGGTCTGCGGGCTTCAAGGATAAGGTCTTTAACCCTTTGGGAAAGGTCTGGGTTAGTTGCTGCTATGTGATGTTCCAGGCAGTCAGTTGCAAGGTTTTTAGGTTTGGATGTATGATGTTGTAGTTGTTCTGAGTTAACATCAGAGGCATCAGGGGTATTGACCACATTTTCTCCCGAGACATGCTCCTCAGCAATGGGTACCAGTGTTGTCTTGGCCAGTTCGGAGCTATCAGAATTATCCTTGGATGTTCCTCTTTGATTTTCAGTAGTACCTTGTGCATCAAGGGAAGAGGTGGAAATGCATATGCTGTCAGGCCTTTCCAGCTGAAGGATAGAGAGTCCACCTTCCATGCAAGTGGGTGGAATGTCCTTGTGCAGAATTTTTTGAGCTGGTGATTGAGTGGGGAAGCGAATAGATCTATTTGTGGCATTCCCCATTTCTCTGTGATGGCCTTGAAGATGTCCGGGTGTAGCATCCATTCGTGAGCATCCGAGGTGGTTCTGCTTAAAATGTCTGCTAGGGTGTTCTCTTTTCCCGGTACAAATATTGCCTGTAACTGGATGTTGTAGCTGAGAGCCAGATTCCAAAGGTCCAAAGGCATTCTGCATAGGGGGTATGAATGAGTGCCTCCCTGTTTGTTGATGTACCACATGACTGTGGTGTTGTCTGTCCTTATCATCAAATGGCCTTCTTTGAGGAATGGTCTGAATTTTTGGATTGCCAGTTTTACTGCCAGCATTTCTTTTTGGTTTATGTGCAGGTGCAGCTGGTCCTGAGTCCACAGTCCTTGTACGCATTTGTCCAGCATGTGCGCCCCCCCATCCTAGGTCTGAGGCATCCGTTGTGATGGTTTGGCTTGCCCGAAAGTTGTGGAAGGGTAAGCCTGGGTTTGACTGGCATGCTTGAGCCCACCATAGGAACTCCTGTTTTAGGCATGGTATTAGTGGTATTTCTGTTTCTAAGCTGTGCCTGTGTTGAGACCATAAATTCTTTAGGTACCACTGCAACTTTCTCATATGCAGTCTGGCATGTGGGACCAAGATTATGCATGATGCCATGAAGCCCAAGGCCTGCAGAACTTTTCTTGCTGTTAGTTTGTTCTGCTTTGTTAATGCCAAGAAGTAAAGAGGGAGCTCTTTTTGTTTTTCTGCAGTTAGGAATGCCATTTGTTTTACTGTGTCCAATTCCGCGCCCAAGAAAGTTCTTGTTTGGGATGGTATCAGCCTTGACTTTTGTAAATTGACTGTGAATCCCAGGGCTTGTAGCAAGTAAATGACCCTTTGTAAATCTGTTGTCAGCTTGCTTTTGTTGTCCGCTTGTAACAGGCAGTCGTCCAGGTATGGATAAATTTGGATTCCCTGTACTCTGCAGTGAGCGATTACTGATGCCAGGCATTTTGTGAATACTCTGGGCGCAGTAGATAAGCCAAAGGGCAATGCTGAGAATTGATAATGCTCTGATCCTGCAAGAAATCTGAGGTATCTTCTGCAATTTGGTCGAATGGGGACGTGCAGGTATGCCTCCTTGAGATCTAGAGTTACCAGCCAACACTCCTTGCCCAGCATGGGAAGAAGTTGCTGTAGGGTCAGCATTTTGAATTTTGGGACAATGATGTATGTGTTTAAGATGGACAAGTCGAGAATAGGTCTCCAGTTTTTCTCTTTTCTTGGCACTAAGAAGAGTCTGGAGTAGAACCCTTTGCCCTGTTCTGTTATTGGTACTCTTTCCACAGCTCTCATCTTTGTTAGTTCCGCTATCTGCTGCAGAGCTTCTATTTTTTGATTTGGAGGCAGGTTTGGTATTCCTCTTTTTACTGGTAAGGTGTGGAAGTGGAACCGGTAGCCTTGGTCTATGGTTAGCAAAATCCACTTGTCTTTTGTGATATAGTGCCAGTTTTTCGAGAATAAGGCTAACTTTCCGCCTAATGGTGCTGCTATTTGCTCCCTGGTAGGCGGAGTCAGAGCCAAGTCACTGTGACTGTCCTGTTGCAGTGGCAGTGGTTGTGTCTGTGCCTCGGTTATTGCCTTGCCACTGTCGTCCTCTGTAGGCACCTCCTCTGGATTGATTTCTGCCCCTAGAGCGTCTATTCCTGCCCCTTTGGGATCTTGTGGAGTCAGGAAAGGACCAATTTTTGGCAGGCCAGTTCCTGCTAAACCTTGGGGGCTGAACCTGTAAGAAATCTTTAACTGTTTGTACAGATTTTGCCTTTTCTTCCATTTTCTTCATTACCTGCTGGGCAGGTTCCCCAAATTGACAGGCCTTATCCATAGGAGCATCTAATAGCTTTGCTTTAACATGATCCGGTAAGACCTGTTCTTTCAACCATGCATGCCTTCTTATCACTGTGCCAGTCATGGCTGATCTAAATGAAGCCTCCAGTGCATCATAGCCACATTTTAAGGAATGGTTACTAACCTGTTGGATGTTATTCACCATTTCTAATACATATTTCTTATCTAAAGATTCATCAGAGGACAGCTTTTTAATTAACTGACCAAGCATAAACTCTTGGTATTGGATCATGTGAAACTGACAGTTTAAAGCTCTAGCTGAGAGAGTAGCAGAGGTGTAGACTTTTTTCCCATCTCTCTAAGGACCTGGATTGCATTGGAGAGGGACTAGGGTTTCTTGCTGTGGTCGAGGCTACTGCCTTAGGCCCCTGGGATATAGTTTCGGGGTCTGCAAGTGGGGCCTTGTATAGGTGGTGATGAGTGTCTGGCACCCTGTAAAATCTATCTGGTTTGGCAGGGGCTGGAGGTAAAGAATCAGGTGCAGTGCAGACATCATTAAATGCATCGTCCACAACAGGCAGAACAGGAGGTATAGCTAAGGGCCTATGTTGTGGTAAGTGCAGAAAAGTCCTAAGCCTTTTTCTTGAATCGGGGAAATCTTGTCCCTGCCATTGGAATTGTTCTCTCATGGCATGTAAGGTTTCCCCAAAGGAGAATTCTTCTGGTGGAGAGGCAGCTGGAATGGATTCTTCAGCATCGGAGTCTTCATAATTGGAAAAAGGAGCCTCTGGCTGGTCTGTAATGTCTGAGTCATCCGCAGAATCATCAGAGGACACAGGCTCGGAGGGCTCTGCTCTAGGTCTCTTTTCTGGGGGCTGAGAGGCCCTGTCTGGGTGAGATTGGGATCCCCTGATTAAGGATATTAAATCTTCTGCCAGAGTAAGCATTTGTGAACTAGAAGTGGGCCTGTGTGAGGGGGGTTTAACAGGCACTGATTTAGCAGATTTGGCTGCTTTAGCCCTGGCAAAGGCCTTAATAGACATGGCTGCAGGAGGCCTAGCAGCACCACGTGCTGGGGTAGAGACATCCAAAGGGATGGTGTCTGATAAATCACTAGGAACCACAGTTGTAGGCAAAATTTCTGAGGCTGAGTCAGGTAAGGTAGCAGGGGCCTCAGTAGTAGTCATGGATTCGGCTGAAGATTGACCAGTTTTCTCGGTTTCGGCCGAAACTGAGACACTCGCGGCTTGCTTAACCGTGGTTTCGGCCGAAACCGCGGACCGCGAGTGTCGGTCTTTTTCTTTGCGTTTTTTAACGATTTGGGTAGTCGGAGGATCCGACGGCATAATGCATGCAAAATCTGAGCCGAAAAACTGTTCAGCAAACTCCGACCGACGCCTAAGCGTTCGTCGGTTGAAGGAAGCACAGGCCGAACAGGCTGCTACGTCGTGGTCTGGGCCTAAGCAAGGCAAACAGTAAGAGTGGAAATCTTTATGAGGTATTTGTTTCCCACAAGTTAAACAGTTATTGACTTTTTCTGACATCGGCTGAGGCAAGAAAGAGTCCCCAACGGGGTACTTAGATTTTTAGAAGTCTTCGAAGTAGTATTCGGTAGTAGTAATCTCTGGATCTGACCGACCGGCACTTGCGAACAGCTTCTGCTTCGGGCGCTACGCGGCAAGAAAGACTGAGGAAAATGGCGTCGGCTGGTGCCTTTATACCCGAAGACCAGCAGAGATGACGTCGGGTGAAGTGCGACATCAGCCGAAGCCGGACCCAGACTTTGGAATCCGTCCGACCGAAGGGCTGCCTGACGACAGGACAACCCATTTGTTATGACTGCAGATGCATCCATGAAGGACATCATCACACGGGGGGGTGATGCTATCCCCCATGTTGGTGAGTACTATATGTCTAGGACATGTGAGCCATTTGTGGGGGTGCAGACTATCTGTTTCAGAGTATTTATACTGACAAAGTCCAGGATCCCCTGGGCAAGCATGTCTGTGTTCATGTATGTCACACAATCAATGGAAGGATAGTTGAAATCTTCCATGACCAAAGTGTTGGGCTGTATGGTGAATGACTCCAGTACGTTCAGGTAGGCAGTGTGCTTTTCTTGGTTCATGGTGGTGGTGCTGGTGGTGGTGGTGGGGTTCTATAGCTAGCAATAATGTGGTAGGGTATTTTGCCTACAGGTAATTGGACATGGAGTAGTTCAAGAGAGTCGTACTGTTTGACCAGTCTTGAAGTGTACTTTGCTTTAATGAAGATGGATACACAGTGCTTACTTTGAAGTCTGAATGTGTGGAAGGCATTGTAGGCTTGCACAACCAGGGTGCTCTCCGTGACCTTAAACTTGTCTCAGTGGCTGCAGAGATATCCCAGTCTTCCAAGGTGAGGACTGCTTCCAGGGAGTGCAGCTTCATGTTTAGACTCCTAGCATTAAACAGCAGAACCTTGAGTTTGTCTCAAGTGGATTTTACTACATCAGAAATTTTGTTGTTCTGACATTGCCTATAAAAGGCACTATGGGATAAGCGCCTTTGTCAGTATCCGAAAGCCTAGAGGAGACAGGTGTAGACCATCTCTGGCAAAGCAGCGTGGTCTGTTGACCATGTCTTCCCAGGCTGACAGATACTGGATCGCAAGCTAAGCTAATTGCTGAAGTCGATCATTTCTTTTTTATATCGTGGCATCATCCTGGATGAAGGTAGAATACTGCTTAAGGCTAGGGTCATACCTGCCTGGGGACACAATCTGAGAGTTCAGTCATGTCTCTCTTCATATAGTCCAGAGAGATACTTCTCAAGTCATTCACCCCAACATGGACTATGACAGAGTCCTAATGGTATTTGAGTGACTTGATTGCATGAGTGATTTGACAGATACTGGCAATTGACAGGCAGATGACCATGATATTCTCCTTGTCCAGTTTAGTGAGGGGGACATCTGTGTGTCTCACTATGGAGTCGCCTATGACCAAGACATTTGATTTTGAGGTGTTTTGCCTTAGGAGCTTATTTGCTGAGACACTGGTGTTATGTGTTATTATGTGTAGTGCTTTCTATTTGCATAGCAGTGTGTGCAGGTGGTTTATGTTAAGGAGGTCTCTGATCTTTTGGTAGGCTTCCAGTGAGTAACTCCATGTATGTGGATTTATGTGGTATGACCTTATTTTGTGTGTGAGGTGCAGTGTGCATGCTGATAACCTGCTTGATGTCTGGTTTGTTGTTACTTGAGAGAAATGATTCCAATTTCATAATGTAATTACATCTCTCACATAGGATATCTGTTTTGGGAGTAAGTGGTTGTCACTATACATTAGACAATTACTATATTGCTTCAGGATGCCCATGTTGATCAGGCTGACCAGAGAAATGATGGGAAACAATCCATCCATTATAGCAGGCTTTTACTGCATATACAAGTAGGGAAGGGAGTGGGCTAGTTTGACCATTTTTTTCCCGCTGGGACTAACAAAGTGGTTTGTTCTACTGAAGGCTACACATGGTAAGAGTGGTGATGCTTTTCAGTGCTCAACTGGATTGCTTTGTAGTGCAGCAGGGAAGCTTGGGAGGGTTCCACTGACAAATGTCTAGGGAAAATAATGTTTCAAGGCATTCGTCTCTTCACAGGGCACCACTAACCTCTGAAGGGTGGTGCGCAGCAATGCGTAAATGCAAGGCTTAAATACTGGCAAAATTAATTTACCAATAGGAAACGCACAATAAACCTTCCTCCAGCAATCCCCAGCTCAAACAAGGTAGGATCCACACTATTCTGCCACAAGGGGGCAGGGGAGCCATTCTTAATGCAAGATGTCTGGTTTAGTGCACAAGTGTATCAATAACAGGCTAGATTCAGCAAGTCTGAATCTAGTCCATGTTATTTAGGTATCAGAACAGTGCAAGTCAAGTGCAGGAATGAAGCAGTCACAAACAGTAAATCAGTAAAAAAAATCAGAAATAATAATATACATGCCGCCAAATATGCAACTAATGTGAGGAGGTCCAAAATCTTCATTCAGCAGTGCCAGCATAAATATTTCTACACACTTGGCATGCTCCAACATGTTTTCCTTGGCAGATGTGCCTTGGTAGAAATGTAATGAAGAATCAAGTGCTACACACGAGCACACTTTTTAACACTGTGAGACGTTGTCAAGAGTATATATTTAATCTGCAAGAAATGCTTGACAGTTATTTGTCAGGGCATGGCATGCCTCAGACTGAGACACTTTTTTACTTGAATATTCTCAAAAGGAAAGATGGAGTAAGACAGACTAGAAATTGCTTTTGTTGCTTTGAGTTGTAAAAACAAAAAAAAAAGTAATGTGAGGAAAATGGAAGTCACAAGCTTAACAACCATAAGGCAACCATGTATAAAGGAAATCTTATATATATATATATATATATATATATATATATATATATATATATATATATATACACATACATACATATACATATATATAGATATATTGGTCCTTATTCTCCTAAACTTTCCCTACTAGAGATTCAAGAAAAAGCCTCTGAATAATATCCTGACACTCCTTTTAGCCTCATGCTATTTATTTCCTTGCTTGATCCTTTACTTGACCAGTTTCTATAATAAGGACCAGTTTTCTAAACCACTGTGAAACCTTGTCTGAAGGAGAAGATCACTGGGTAAATTAGAAGAATAAACAGAACTCTTTAAATAAATGGTTATCATGATTCCTGTATTTGGATGAGCACCAAGACTGAGCTTGAAAGGGACACAAACAGCTACTAAAGAAGTGTGCAAGCCCAAGTTTGGATTGTATGTTTCTGTACATCAGATATTCCTAACAGGCATTTTTTGTTATACATTTCTATTTTGGGTGTTTGTACATCTTCCTGCCCCTCCATCCCCCTTAAAGAGAAACCAGTACCTTTCCCCCTTATTAGTATAGTCAAACTGCAGGGAATCTCAGGCCATTACTGCTGAAGTTCTGTGTCCTATTTTGACCATCTTTGTGAGGGGATCTGTGCTGATAAACCATAAGGGCTTGTGATATTTTAGAATCAAGTCATTGTAGGCTTACTGGAATCAGTCACACCACTGACTGTATGTGTTTCAACTACATGTCGTCCTGACCCACAAGTTGACCATGAATTGTAGTTTTTACGCAGGAAAGGGTGAAGGCTGAAGAGGAAGATGGGCATGCCTGTGGGAGGAAAAAGCTTATTCTGGGTAAGCATTATGCTCATAACCATACTGAGGTATGGAAAGCAGAAGGGCTGCCTGTCTCTCAAATCAGATCGCAACAGTGATTAACGGACCCAATGTACTCTTTCATGTGCTGTCAGGTTGTGGAGTTTATTCTGCAGATGAAAGAGAACAGATGGCTTAATTTTCTCTGATACAGTTGCCAAGATCAGGGGATCTGTTGATACTGGAACGTGAGGTAAGCAGGCATGGATGTCTGAGATGGGTAACCAGAAAACTTTTATAGACATGGTTTCTGCTGTGCATGTACCCAATATGACTTTGAGCCATGAACCACAATACTGACCTTTGGCCTGTTAATTCTCCATATTGTTCATTCAATAGTCAGAATGGGCAAATTCCCAAATGCCTTGAATAAGGTGTTTGGGTCTCCAATGTTAAAAAAAAACTTCTATAGATCTACATATGCTGGAGAATTAAAGACTTATCTCAAGCCTTATCTTTACTGTCAAGGTTACTGAGACAGTGGTTTATGCAAACTGCACTCCCATTTAATGCCACATGCTCTTTAAAGAACTTTAAATGATCTCCTGATTGCAAGAGATCAGGGGCAGTATTCCATCCTGATCCTACTAGATTTCACTGCAGCATATGATATAGAGGATCATGGGATTTTAAAAGTGCGCTTGAATTATTACTGAAGTATAGCAGGTATGGTTCTAAATAGTTTTTATCCTACTTATCTGGTTACATGTAATGTACAGTGTCTCATTTATACACTTATCTTTTAGACTGCTGCACATCACAGAGCTCAGTCTTCGCTCCTTTATTACTCCCCATTTGAATGTTGCCCCTGATGGAGATTGTTACGAGGAAGAGTGTCTCTTATCAACTGTATGCTGATGATACACAACTACACATTCCACTACTGTTGCCTTGAATCATGTATATCAAAAATCAGCTGGAATTTCTTTCTTAAGTCCATAATTTGAGCATCATCTTTGATGACAAGCTAATTTTTTGTGATCAGGTAGTATATCCATCTACAATCCCTTTTCCCATTTTTGCACATGGGGTCAGGGTGTCACTTCACCAATGACAATCATCTAGAGCCAAGGTTTACACTGCCAAGTGGCTAGCCCTGCCACAGTACTTCTTCCACACTATACACTTGCAAGCACACTGACAAATATGTCTAATACAGAGTGCCCAGTCCACCTACTGCATGAATTTGGAATATGAAAAGAAACTGGAGCACCAGAAGGAAAACCACATGAACAAAGGGAGTACATGCAGACTCTGCACAGAAGGCACCCCAACCAAGAATCGAAACGTAAACCTTTGGCTGTGAGGTGACAGCATTATTCCCTGTGCCACTCTCAATCTTGATTTGTTGTTATTCTACTACAGATTATAGTGCAATTGTGGAAGGTAGCTGTCAAAAATTCCTGCACTGGATTATTAAGACTTTTGAAAGTAGAAAGGTGGCAGGAAAATAAATTGTTGTATATTTTACATATACACAAAAACACAGTTTACTATCATGTACTCGACACACACAGGTGCCCGATTCCTCCAATGCTGCACACAACCATTCTGTGAAAGAATATTGAATACTGGTACACCAGTCAATAACACCGAACCCTGAAACTCCCTACTGATCTGGACATAGGAACAAGCATCACAATGGGTCCAGAAGGGGTCATGGTTGAACATTTGGTAATGTCGGTTTTCGACATTACAATGTTCGCAATGTGGGACTTGAGCAGATGGACTCAACTGCTTGAGTGTCTGGTACATGACAGTAACCCTGAATATATGTATATGCATATATAAATATATAATAAAAACTACAAGGAAAACTCAGCCAAGCATGAGTTTTCAGAGCGGTATACCTTAAGCCTCCTGTAATGGAGGACCACAGAATATATGAAAATGACCCTTTGGGACATCAAGTGTTTTCAGTTACATGGTTTCTGAATGTCTATGACTTTTCCACTTTTTAAGTCTTTATGGTTACATTCAGGCGAATAAAGTCAAACCCCAACAGATGTGACATGCATGCTTCGGCCTTTTTATTGACCTCAACAGCAAACATAAGTGGATAGCTTGGCTATACGTTGGAACCACTGGGTCTTTAAACTCAGCTGATGCTCATACTCAGTAAGGTGCCTCAAAATATCTCAACTAACATCCAAACAAAAGGGTAAATAGGTCACACAGACAAACCATGCAGTAAAAACTACAAGAAAAATCCAGCTAAGCTATAGTTTTCACTGTGTGATATAATGGAGGTCCATGGGCTATATGCAAATGACGCCTTAAGGGCATCAGGTCTCCTACCTTCCTCAACACGTAACATTCTATCACTTGGAACACCTTTCTCTAGAGTCAGACCTATCTGCCACAGGTCTTCTCTCACACAATCCATTCATCTCTCTGTTGGATACCCTTGTTTCCACTTGCCTTCTTTCTCTCTCTCCCAAATCATCTTCTCTAGAATGTCCTTTGCTTTTCTGCACATATGCCTGAATCACTATAACCTGTTCTCTTTGATCTTGTCTGCAAATGAAGCTATTTGGGCTTCTGCTGTGATGTCCTTATTTCTTAATCTGTCCCACAGTGTGCATCTTACCACCTACTTCAGACACTTCATCTCCGTCACCTCTAGCCTCCTCAACTGTTCTGCCTTCACTGCCCAGGCTTCTATATCATATACTAGTACTGGTTACACCACTGTTTTGTACACCTTACTTTTCAGCTTCTTTGCATTCTTCTGTCATATTCTATACCTTACACTCTCTGCCAGGAAGAAGCTGCAGTCCCTCTGATTCTAGCGTTGACTTCTCCATTCAGACTTCTCTTCTCAGGCATCCCTCCCAGATACCTGGCATTGTTAACCTGTTCCACCATTTTCCCTTCTATCTCAATTTTCAGCTTCTTCAGATTTTACCCAATTGCTGCCATTACAACTGTCTTGTCTGCAGTCAGTTTCATCCAGTGTGCCTTCAGTTTTGCATGCCATTCCCTTATCATTGTTGAAGTTCTTTTTTCAGAGTCTGCCTGTAATGCCACATCTTCTGCATTCAACTTTGCTGACCTGTTCCCTCCAACCTGTATGCTAATGTAGTCTATCACCAGTATGAACAGTAGTGGGCTTGGAGATGAGCACTGATACACAGCCATCTCCTACTGGAAAACCCTCTGCAAGCCCAGACACTAAGTCCATCACTGGGTCCTTGTACATAGCCTGCTGTAATTCTACCAATATTTCTGGGACTGAACAGTTGCAGGACTGTCCCTATTAGCTTTTTGGGGACCTTCTTATAGGCTTTCTCCAAATCTAGGAATGCCTAGCTGGACTTTTTCCTCATCTCTAGCTTCTTTCCAATTATCTGTCTCACTGTGAACATCAGGTCAGTTGTGCTGCATCCTGATCTGAATCCAAACTGGTCTCCAGTCTTACTTTCTATTTTCCTGTGTATTCATTTATCAGTCGCTCTCTCTGCAACTTTCAAGCAGTGTGAAAAGAGTTTGATAACCACCATACCGCCCACATTTGTAAATGTCCACTTGTACTCTGGCACTAATATGCTTATTCTCCAGTCATCTGGAATGCATCTTTTCTTCCATACTGCTATGAGTACTCTCTGGAGCTACTTCTCCCCAACTCACCCATCATCTTGATCATATCTGCAGTGCCCTCATCTGAGCCTGCTGCTTTTCTTTAGTACTCTTCTCACTTCTTCTAGGGTTGGCTTCTCTTCTTTCACTGTAGGCTGTGCATAGGGCAGTACAGTTTCTACAGAATTTTCTTCATTCAGAAGCTGCTATAAGTACTCCTTCCATCTGCCTTTGATGTCCTATGGACTTGCTGCTGTTGGTATTCCCTTATGAAAAGTGTCTGATGACTATCTTCTTTATCTTTCAGTCTTTGCCTTGCAACCTCATAGAGTTTCTTTGTGACATCTACTGAGTTGCTTTCCTGAAGCTGGTAGTGTTTCTCTGATGCCTTGCTCTTTGCTATTGTAACCGCTCTCTTAGGTTCTTTGTTAGCCAACCAGTACTCCTTCTTAGCCTGGTCCGTCTGGTAAGTCCTTTCCATCTCCCATGTTTTCCTATACTCCTTTCTTCTGATGATGTCTTGGACTTCTGCACTCCACCACCAGCTTTCCTTATGTACTTTATTTCCATACTTGGCTCGACCTTATCTTGCAAAAGTATTCTATGATTTCTTTAAGAAAATTTAATACGATGTGCCATACATTTTGAAATGGTCTGTTTTGTCACTGAAAGCCTTTGTTTGTTCTCCAGAAACAGAAGAAATAGCTTCTCTTTTCTTGGTTTCCTTTCTCCCATCCAGATGGCATTTCAATCATCTATGTTCCTCTTAGAAGGTGCAGAATCCACACTCCTTTTGTTCTATCATTACGGAGAAAATAGGAAACTGGACTGCTTAATTTCTGGGCCACTTCAGTAATGACCTTTAGCATGAAATAAGGGTTAGTGTATAGGGTTACACTACCTTTATTAAACAGCAGGTACAGCTCTTTACATATCAAAGTCTGAAATGCCAAGACTCTTCTAAAAGAAGTAAGTGCAATATGGAATGCAGTTTTCCAGATGAGGAATACTAAGGGTGCAGAAGTAGCCAGTTCAAAGGGAGGTAAGGTTAGCGTTTCTAGTATAAAGTTGAAACCCCAGGTAGGTACTATATTTAACGAGTATCTTAGACACAGGATGCCCATTAGGAACCACTTGACTGGAAGTCTGGATGGTAGTGGGAGTTTAGAGATAGACAGGCAGGTATGGTTGAAAGGTGAACCTTAAGTATAAGCTAAACCTTAACCAAAAAGCTCAAACAGATGTTTGAGGACCATTGGTACATCCACCAGGTTTCAGAATTGGCTACTTCTCTGGCACAGAGAGAAAGTCTTTTCAACGCTGCTAGATATGACTTTCTTTTACTTGCTCTTTTAGCACCCCTCATAATTATTAGCATGTTCTTAGACTGAAGGTGTACAAAAGGTAATAATGTCATATCATCCAAGCTGCTAAGTTCACTGTGGCCAGAAAGGATATATAACGGACCCCCATGCAAAGCACTCAAAGGTTCATATACTGTAGCAAAACGACAGGTTTCTGTCTTGCCATACAAAGAAGGTGAGCTAACGAGTGCTACCTCAGCCACAAGGGTGCAATAAGAATCACTTCTGGCTTCCCTTCCTTCACCTTTTGGATTACTATGGGAAGAAAGAGTAAAGGAGGGAAAGCAAACAGAAAAAGACTCATCCAATTTAGGTAGAAAGGTGGCTTATGAGCTATTTTGTGGTATAATTTTTTTACAGTTTTCTGTTGAATGGAATAGCAAACAGGTCCATCTTTGGTACAGTCCGTCTACCTCCAAGATGGTGTGTGGATCTGCAGAAATTCTGTTCATTTGGCCTGCTGTGAAGTTTTCCTGCATGGTGATAGATGTGGCCTTTATGAGCAATTTTAACTTCAGTCACCGCTCCCAGGCCTGCATAGCTAACCTGCAGAGATGACAGGACTGTCCTCCCACCCATCTCTACCCAGCTTATGTGCACATTATTGTGGTGTTGTCTGTGATGACTTTCACAGTCCATATTACCCAGACACTTGAAAGTTTTGAGGGCCTTTGGGGCTTAAAATTCCCTGCACTTTGAGATCCACAGTATGAGCACCCTAAGCCAAGTAAAAGGCATCTATGGTCAGAGCATGGGTGCGTGCACACTGTCTGAAAGGCATGGCTTTGTTCTTCTGCAGTTGCTGCATCCACTATCTCAGCTCCTTCCTGAAACAGAGTAGGAACAATTGTGACAGTTGATCTCATGAGTTCCTTAGCAACCACTGTCATTTCTTCATATGCAATCTGGCCAGGAGAATCATCAGAAAGGTGGGTGCCATGTGATTCAGGATGCTCCAGAAAGTACAGTTGTGCAAGCTGCATTACCATAACAGTAAATGTTCAAACTCCTCAATGCTCCAGTAGCCTTTGGCTATTTGGGTTGTATCCTGCCCAAGATACAACAACCATCCAACTTTACAAAGCTCTAGTTTCCTCCCACACCTACACTTTGCATACTCAGTGGACAGACGATTTATGGAGGGAAATCAGCATTCTGAGTGAAGACTATTTCAGAATTACTTTAGGACTTTCTTGCCCACAAGAATAGGATCATTTTAATCTTAAAAAAACATATAATCATATAATAGAAACAAAAAGTTTACATCTCAACCAATAAACTCTATATACAAGAACTAGAGATGGAGGGAGGATGCAGCTACTGCAGCAGTGAGGAATTCAAACATCTGCTGTCAAGGTAAGTGCAGCTTATATAACTGTACTAAATACATCATTCTCACTGCTTCAGTAGCCTTTGGCTACATTGGTTGATTACCAAAGATCATCTAGACTGGGAAGAGGAAGAATGTGGATCCAGCAGCCCCTGGAGAATGGTCCTAGCAAAAACAGTCCTGGACCTAGAAAAAGAAAACAGTTTGTAATGCTTCATAAAGGTATGTACAGAGGACCTAGTTGCCTCTAGAATGCTTCTAGAGTCAACAATTTCAAATATGCCATCAAAGAAAACAAGGCTCTATTAAACTGTGCCTTAATTCTGCCTAGAAATATTTTATACAGTGGCAATAACAAGAAAATATACAGTATGGAACAACCAACTGGAATTGTCTGACTTGACACAGGTTGTCCTCTTACAGTCCCATACAAGGGATTCCACAGCTGTATAGCTTTCCTAAAGGATTTAGATCATACCAGAGTTGCAAAAGTATGACCAGAGAATATAGAAGCCATTCCACCTGTCAATCAAATTCTGAAAGAAATGGGAGAGCTAGATGACCAGATTTTTAAAAATACACTTTAAACTCTTTTTTTTTCTCCAGATAACCATATAATCATGGAAAAGCAAAAGAATTAACCCATGAATAGTTACAATTTGGATACTCCTTTGCAGATGCCATTGCAATAAAACAGTTAAGCCTACCAAAAAAGTGAACCAAAAGCAGCTGGAATAACTGATTCAAATGTAGAGACAATTAATTTTCCCAGCAAAAAGTAAAATTCCCAATTGTGTCACCTGAACAACAAGCAAGCTTATGTACCAACAGAAAATCTCTTTGTAGAACAGACTGAGCTACGTCTAAAATGAAGAGGAAGATCTATGGGCAGACATGCTGAAATGGCTGACAAATACCCCTTGCTGAAAGAATAAACAGGTTGTAGGGCAGTAAATCGCATAAAAATTTGAGCCAATGATAATACAGATACAGCCCTGGTTAAAGGTAAGACATCAACTAGAAAACCTTTTCCACTGACTAACATAAGATTTCATACAAGCAGGATTTCTTGCCTTCTTTAATACTTGCTGCATGTCCTCATGGAAAATGTACCTAAAACATATTAGAAATGAATCATCCAGGCAGTCAGTTTAAGTTGTTTGAGAAAGGGGTGCATCAATCACTCTTAGCCTTGTGCGAGCAAATCCAATCTGTGAGGAAGGTTGTGGTAATAGCCCCTGGTTAATTCCATAAGAAGGGAAACCCAATGTTGCCTGGACCAGAAACACCACAATAATTTTTGGAGAGTCCTTCTGAATCTTCAGAATAACCATGCACATCAGTGTAAAGGGTGGAAATGTATACAGAAAGATTCCTAATCACAGGAATGAAAAATGCATCTGTTTTCCATACATCCCTACAAGAATTCATTTTGCAAAATTTACTTGGTTGTCTGTCTTGAAAGGAGGCAAACATATCTATTTGAGGTGTTCCCCACAGCTAAACCCATTCCTGGAAGATCCCATCACTCAGTTTCCATTTGAGAGGGTCTGTCCTGGTCTGCCACTACATTTTGCTCTGACAGAATGTAAGATGCTTGGAGGGTTACACAATACTGTACCGTTAAACTCAAAGCCATCAAGGCCAGCCTGCACAGAGGGGCTAACACCTGGTGCCTTCTGTTTATGTGCCACATCACTGTGGTATTGTCTGTAAACACTTATAATAGTCCCAAAGGCCACAGGTCATGGAGAGGTTCTATAGCATGGATCACAGCTAACATCTCTGACATTTATATGCCATTTATATGCTTTGGACTGCCTGAACTGTCCCACAGGTCTTGTACCTTTACCCCATAGAATCTGCTCCCCTGCTAACACAGTAATTATGAAGGCGTAGTGTGTCTCTTTTTCTGAAAGGATCCCTGTTTTAAGTTGTTCCCCTCCTGCATCCCCTTTTTGTTCCCTGTTTGCCAGAAGATGGCAGGGAATGATTATTTCTTCTTTTTTTAAAGAAAAAAAAAGCAGTGTAGGATTTACCATGGAGGATTTGAAAAATCTTAGAAACTCCCTGAATTAATGTCCCTCTGTCATCAACCTGTTTGAAAATCTGAGTAGCAAGACAGCCAAACACAACCTCCTTGTCTGCATTAGAGTTTAAAAACTTTATCTCATCCTAAAACACTTGAGTACATACCCAGGCCTATTTTCACAAAAAACAGTAGCAGTAGTAGTGACCCTAGGCACAGTATCTGCACAATCATTCACACTCTTCAAAACCAACATCTGAAGAGTTCCTGCCTTCAGTGAAAGAACTGACAATTAAGGAATCTAAGATCAAGGAACTCAGAATCTATCCAAAGACTATAGTCAACAATCCTTGGATAAAAGTTTTAGCACTCATTGAGACTCTGCAAATGGTTCACAACTCTTTCTGAACTGACATTTGTGTTAGTGGAACTTGTTTAATTTACTTGTAAACTGCAGTTTTACTTCAGACCTTTTTACATACTGTAAATCTTTTTTTTTTTTCTTAAGCTAATATTTTATTCTAGAATGTGTGAATCTGTTTTGTTTATGAAAAATTCAATAAAATATTTGGAACAAAAAAAACATGTTTAAACACCTGAAACGGGTTAGAAATTGTGGGATTTAGACAGGACCTACTTTCTGAAGAACTATCCCACAAGTTGTCAACACCTGACAGAACTGAATGGAAGAAGGAAATTCTCTTATGAAGTCTGTATATCTTGCCTACTTATCCGCAGGGGTACACTTGGTATTAGTAAGTGCCCTTTTTTGGAAACTGAAGGCTGAGGGTCAGCTTTACTGCAGGCAATATTTAACACATCTTCATTGGTTGGCATTGTAGGTGAAAAGGGCATAGCACAAGATAAACCCACTTACAGCATATTATACCATTTCCTCAGTTTACGGGAAGCATCCAATTGTTCCCACAAAAATAAGTCTTTAATCTTGGAAAACGAAAAGTCCTCTAATAGAGTTGGAGAGGACAAACTTTCCTCTGAAACAGAGTACTGGACTTGAGAATCACAAAAAGAAAAAGTCCTGTTATCTGTCTATGCCAGAATCCTCTGACATATTTTCCTTAGGAATTACTTCCATTCGCCAGGACAGAAAACCTGCAATAAACTCCTGGCTAAGGTAAGAAAATGATCCTTATGACCAGACAAAATGTCTTTGGATTAGCAATGTGTAACCTTTAGTTTCTTTTTTCTAGGGACATCCCTGGAAGGAGACCAACTGAGAGATGGCATTTCATTCCAGGCAAGAGATCTCTTTTCCCGGCTCCAATGAGAAAAACCTCCCAGAGAGACTCCCAGAGCCAAAGAAGATGGTTCTCCTTATGCTCACATTGGACAATGGAACAGCCACCGAACATATGGCTAACCCCTGGTCCATGGTGGATAAAGGGATTACAGCAGAGAACCTGGGGAATTCAATGGATGGTCTGAGAAAAAAAATGGCCACTGCAGAGCTACCCACCAGTGCCAGAGGCACTATTTGAGCCCACAATATCATTAAGGGCTCATATTCTTTTTTTTTTTTTTTTCCTTTCAGGGTACAATAGAACAGCAGGAACAGTGTAAAAATATATGCTGTAGCCGAGAAATAACCCTGACTGTCTGTAAACACTGCAGGGAAGAGTCATGCGGAATGTTAATTAGACAAGTGTTCGCAATCAACACACACACACTTCCCTATACAGTCCCTCAATATTCAAAAGTAAAACCACAGGCACTGCACAAAAATCCTGTCAGAACTCTTAAGTTCCTTACACAGAAAGTGAACAGGAGAAAACAAAAAAATGAAGAAAAGATGTTACAAAGTGTTCTCAAACACCAAATATAAAATACATTTCCAGCCTTGAAATACACTTCAACACCTTTCATCAAAATGTCTCAAATAGTAAAATGAAGGCAAGTAATCATGAAGTGTACCATAAGCACCAAAACATTCAAACAATATAAACTAGACAGGGAAGCAGGAGAGTGAGTGATAGACACCAGCTTATCCAACCTACAGGGAGGAAGCAGCTTGACCTGCTGTACTGGCAACACCTGCAGGAATTCACCTGTATCACCACAGCATGAAGAGTCCAGGCTGTCCATGCTGTGAGTGGTGTGCCAAGCCCACTGAATAAATGTTTTGCTTAATCAACCCAAGATTATTTGTCCCCAAAACACTAACTGTGTCATAAACTAGAGTGGAAGACATCTGCAACTGGTAGTCCAGCTTCTCCTCACTAGGAGTCGTAGTCTCTCTCACAGAAGAGACATCTCTCTTCCTTTCATGGGGATGGACTGTACACACAGATATTCAAACACACTGCAGGCTCTAAAATGAACTGTATAAAACACTTAACCAGTTTATCTTATTCTTTGGACGCAGGCTGAGGCTAGTGGTGACCAACTTTCCAAAAAGCTGCAGGTCTCGATCTTAAGGGGCTGGAGGTAGCTGGACATCTAAGAGCCACAGGGGGACTATTCCTAGGTTCAGACTTCCTGATGAAAGATAGTCTTCCTCAACAACAATAATAATGGGACAATGTCCTCCTCTTGATTAACAGTTATGTGATGCTATGGCTCATTTGGTATTTCACACACACTGGAGTGGCTTGTCTAAGGTCCAATGGGGTGTGTTTGGGGACAACAACATAGTGGCCTCCAAAACTGCAGTACCAGAGTATAAAGCATAAAACATGGCTAGAGTGCCTTCATGGAGCTGATATCCTCAAACCTTACAGACTCAGGCAAACTTTCCAGTTTAAGGGTCTCATTAGGAAGAAAGCCCCAGCAAAACTCAGAATTAACACTGTTATACTCTACACTTAGTCAGTACAAAGAATGGTCATTGTCTCTGTGAGGGATCTGGCATTTCCAGGCACATCTATTCCTTTTCTCTGAACCAGTCATGCCCTGAAACTCTGTGTATGGCATTTGCTACCCAGACAGTCTAAATACCACGTAATAACCAAATATGGCAAAAGCATTCCACACATTAGTGATAGAAATAAGTAAGGAAGGTTCCACAATAGACTCCTTATCAACTCAGTACTTAGTGACAGGCCAGAATAAAGGGAATGCAACAATAAGATGGGATTATGGGTAAGGAGAGAAGCCTGAGCCTTGGATCCAAAGTCTGAGAATGGCCAAATATGGATCCTAGCTGAATCCAGTAACCCATCTGTTGAGGAATGAATGGAAGAGACAACACTAGATCACAGTAGACATACAAACGCATGCACCAGTGTCTCACCAAACATGCCCCTAAGGCAAAACATAAAATCAAATGTTTTAGTCATAGGTGACTCCACTGTGAGACACACAGATGTCCCACTCACCAGTTTGAATAAAGAAAAGGTCACAGTCAGCTGTTTGTCAGTTGCCAGGATCCTCCATATCACACATGCACTCAAGTCTCTCAACATGAGGCACTGTTATGACTCTGTCATACTCCATGCTGGTGTGAGCGACTTAAGACATACCTCAATGGACTACATGAAGAGAGACATGACTGAGCTCTCTGATTATGTGTCCCAGGCATGTATGTCTTTAGCCTTAAGCAGCATTCTACCTTCACCTAGGATGATGCCTCAATACAGACAAAAAAAATCATTGACTTCAACAACTGGCTTAGCTTCTGACGTCATTCTAAGGGGATCCAGTACCTGTCAGCCTGGGATGATACAGTTGATGGACAATAATGCTTTTCCAGAGATGGTCTCCACCTGTCTTCTCTAGGCTTTTGGCTAGTGGCTAAGGCTCCTGCCTCCCCCATAGTGCCTTTTTTAGGCAATGTCACAAAAACAAAATTCCTAATGTAAAAATATCCTCATAAAACAACCTTAAGGTTATGCTGCTAAACAATAGGAGTCCAAATCTGAAACTGCACTCACTGGAAGCACTCCTCACCTTGGAAAATGCAAACATCTGTGTAGTCACAGAAACCTGGTTCACGGCTGTTGTTAGCACCCTGGCTACACTGCGATACAATGCTTTATGGATGTTCAGATCACAAAATTAAGGTGTGAAAACTAAAGGAGGAGTATCAATATTCGTCAAAGATGAATACAACTCCTGATTGGTTAAACAGAACGATTCCCTAGAATTGCTCCACATGCAAATAACTACAGGAAAGACCTCTCTCCAAGTTATCCACCGGCTACAGATCCCCCTCCTTGAACCATGACATCCACACTGCCTACTTGGATCTACTTGAGTCGCTGAAAATACAACCAAACACCCTGGTTATGGGTGACTTCAACTACTCATCCATACATTGGGTAAATTATATGTGTACAAACATACACGCCCAAAGGTTCTTGGACTTCATTAACTCAATGCCTTGGAGTAGATTTCTGGCACCCCCACAAGGAGCCCTAACATTCTAGACTTGGTACTCACCAACATGGTAGAATGGTGCACCACCATAAGTGTGCATCCCTCCCTGGTGATGTCTGATCATAAATCATTCTCTTTCAAAGTAACAATAGCATCACCCCCCCCCCCCCCCCCCCAGGAGAAATTAGGCTAAAAAACTTCTCCAAATCCAACTACAGCCTCTTATGAGAAGGCATTAACAGCTTCAAAGTTCCTGCCTCACTGACAGCAAGGACACCGATACTGGGATATACACCAATGCATTATAAAAACCTCTACACAATTGCAATGACTCAGCTACTCCTGTTGGGACCAAAGCAAGATCCTCAAGAAAAAACAAGCCTGCCTGGTGGACTGCCACCATAAACAGGTTATATAATAATAAGGAGAAATTGCTGTCTAAAAGCAAGAAGGAACGATCTCAGAATTGGAAGCACACCCTTCTCAGCTTGAACAAACAAATAAGACATCTTGTAAAGTCCTCTAAAGCTAACTATGAATCTAGATTAGCATCACTAGCTAAGGATAACCATAAGGCATTCTTTAGCTACATCTGAAATCTTAAAGGAAAGGCCCAGATTTGCTCTGAACTGGTAGTAAATGGTATGATGTACACTGAACCAGTGGAAATAGCCAACTTGCTAGCAGACAGTTTCAGTGAAAACTCCTCCCCCCTGTTCACAGGATCATAGGAAGTTACTAGGCTATTGGCTCTCAGGCCTTTGTAAGCCTATCCAAGAGTTTAGCCCATGTTTAGACAAGTCAACCCCATGTGTTCCCACCATATATACCCCAAAACATTCCTACCACCTACTCTCCACCTAGTATCTCTAAAGAGCAGGACTTAACTGCTCTCTCCAAGGTCAAAAACGCAGCATCTACGGGACCTGATAACATCCCAGGTTGCGTTCTCAATTGTTTAAAAAAAGAAGTTAAGTACTCACCATAACGCTCCAGCTGAGTTGTTGTTCTTCATTTGTCTTCAACCTGTGGATTCCTGGATCCATCTCGGATCCGACTCGGCCACATATCCAGCATCTGACATGAGCTCAAAGCTCCTCCCCTTACCCATAATACCCCTGCCTCTTTCCTCCCTTCAGATCGAGTTTGCTGTCCAATCTAGTACTTTCACTTTACCCAACAGAACTTGGTCCCTACCAGAAATCTTAAATAAGGTTAAGAGGCACCCTACGGTTACCACCTACTGTAGTTGTAGGAGCAACAAATGTTTAACACAAGGCTGGGGGAAGGAAGGAGGGACAGTTGAAGACAAATGAACTCAGACGGAATGTTATGGTGAGTACATAACTTCTTTACCTGAAGTTGTTGTCTTTATTTGCTCTTCAACCTGTGGGACAGAGTCCCCAACTACTAAATACTTAAGAGGCCCACATGGAAGGATATTCTGGAGCACGGCAGAGCCAAAGGATACCTTGTTCCTGGATACAATGTCCAATTTATAATGTGAGATGAAGGTATGAGATGAGGACCAAGTAGCCACAGAACAAATATCATCTAACGAAACTCTGGACCAAAAAACTGCTGAAGTGGAATGTGCTTTCACATGGCTTGGTGGGGAAATCCCCCTGGCAGAATACGTCGGAATGATATATTGGGAAATCCAATGGCCAATAGTAACTTTAGATACTGGTTTCCCTAAGAAGGGTTTGGAGTAAGAAATGAAAAGTTGATCAGATTTACGAAAGGTCTTTGTCCTGTGCAGGTAGAAACGCAACTGTCTGTGCACATCCCTTACTTTGAAAATTTGGAAAGAAGACCGGAAAATTGATCACCTGATTAATGTTTGCCTCTGAAGCTACTTTAGGAAGAAAAGATGGATTAGTACGCAAGGACACACTATCCTTATGAAAAATCACATAAGGGGCTTTGACCAACAGAGCTTGAAGTTCCAAAACTTTTCTGGCAGAAGTAAAGGCAACCAAGAAAGCAGTCTTCCAGGACAGAAACTGCAGATGCAAAATGTAAGATCCCACTGTGGCGTAGGGTCCTTAACCCAGAATCAAAGGAGAAAGGTACCTTTGAAGAAGGCCTAGCAAAGTTTTGAAGATGCTAAGGAAACCATATTATCCCCACATAATAATTAGAAATTGCAACAAGATGAACGTTGACTGTGGAAAAACTGGCACCTTGCTGAAAATTTCCAGTCAAAAATTCCAGCACAGCAGAAACAGGGGCAGTGAAAGGATCTAGTGCACTCTGCGAAGCCCAGATTGAAAAACTTTTCCATTTGCTGGAGTATACCTTTCTGGTGGAAGACCTATGGGCCACTACCAGAATTGTTTTGACAAGAGAGGATAAGCCGGGAGTCCTGACTACGATGGGAACTGGAGCAGCCAAGCAGTGAGCTTTATACTGTCCAGGTCTGGATGGGGAATCCCTGATGGATGACGGATGAGATCCAGAACCGGATCAAATGTCCATGGTGGAGCCACCAGATAAGACCACAGAAAGGGAAACCATACTTGGTGAGGATGGGAATGGGGCAATGAGGATTACTAGGCTCCCCAGCCTGTGAGCTTTCTGAAGGAATTTTGGTAGTAAGGGAAGAAGACAATAAGCATACAGAAGACAGGGGGACCAAGCATGAATCAGAGAGTCTCTGGGGGCTTCCCCCGGAGGGGGGTTCAGAGTGAAGAACTCACTGCATTTCGAGTTGGAAGGAGAAGCGAAGAGATCGAAGCAAGGCTGACCCCACTTGTGAAAGATCTGTTCTGCTACTGAAGTATACAGAGACCACTCATAAGGCATCAGAACAGATCTGCTGAGCCTGTCCACTAGGATTTTGGACCTCCCCGAGATGTGCATTGCCACCAGAAAACATCTAGTGGAGATTGCTCACTCCCATAGTCTCATGGCCTCACGACATGGAGGATAACATCTGGCTCCCCCTGCTTGTTGATGTACCAGAACACAGACATATTGTCTGGATAGCAATCATTCCTAAGGGAAGATGTGCATAGAGAGCCTGCAATGCTAGAAGCACCGCCCTCATTTCCAGGACACTGATACGCAATCTGGTCTCGTAGGGGGACCACGTACCTTGAACTGTCCTTCCCAAGCAGTGTCCCCCCCAGCTGGGAGGCATCCGTAGTCATTGTGGCCATGGGATAAGATGGAAGAAAGGGACGGCCCCGAACAAAGTCCGAGGAATGAATCCACCACAAAAGGGAGTCCCTGCACACTCAAGACATTCAGACAGGGTGAGTCAATGGAAGTTCTAACAAGGACCATTGTACCGCAAGGGTCCACTGAAGAATCCGCATGTGAAAACGTGCCAAGGGTAAGAGGATGATCATGGCTGCCATGGACCCAAATGCCCTTAATACTATCTCCGCTGATGGGAACTAATTTTGAAGAATGAAAAGAACATGTAGCTTCAGAGTGCGTATCCCATCTGCAGTAAGAAAAACTTTGCTTTGAGTTGTGTCTGCATGCTCCCCAATGAAGTCTAATGTTTGGACTGGGGCAGAGATAATTTGTTGAGATTGATGGTAATGCCCAACTTCTGGGCTACGATAAGAAAGGAATCCCTCACTTGACAAAGTTGATGCCTGGAAGGGGCAGCAAGGAGCCAATCGTCCAGGCCGGGGAATACCTGTATGCCCTGGAGTCTCAGGTGAGCCGCTACTACTGACATCACTTTGGTAAACACCCTGGGGGCTGTGGTGAGACCAAAGGGGAGCGCTCTGAACTGGTAAGGATTGGCTCCAAGCTGGAAGTGGAGAAACCTCAGAGAGCACCTGTCCATTTTGATGTGATAGTACGCAACCTGGAGGTTAATCGAAGACATCCAATCTTTCTACTGGAAGGGCAGGATAGATTGAAGGGTGACCATCTAGAACCTGGTCCTGGCCACTGACAGGTTCAAGGTAGAGAGATCCAAAATGGGTCTTAGGTCCCCTGTTTTCTTTGGCACCAAAAAGAGCCTGGAATAAATGCCTGATCCAGAGTGGTCTAGGGGGACAGGTTGGATGACTCGCTTTCTTAGCAGCTTTGCGATTTCCAGTGCTGCATTCTCCCTGTGTGCGGGTGAGACATTCGGGAGGTGTTTGAGAGGTTGAGGGGGCTCTAGAAAGGGGATTGAATAGCCTCTGGATATAATTTGCAACACCCAATGATCTTTTGTGATGGAATCCCATTCCGTTAAGTGTAGCAAGAGACAGCCCCCGACTGCCTCCAGAGATGAGGAGCCGGGCAACCCTTCAGGGTTGCTGTGTGGGTCTGTCCGAGATAGGCTCTCAAGACCCGTAATTTCTTGGAACCCCTCTGCCTCTATGGTGACGTCTATCAAATCCCTCTCTGCCCCTGGGGGAAGGTGTGTCCTGAGTGTCCTGGGGAAAACTCTGAGATTTCTGGAACCACATCTTCTTGGTCCCTTGCTGATTCCTAGAGGAGGATCACTGAGGGGCTGAGAAGCAGATCCTGACGGCACACAGAGTCTTCCCATCCTTCTCACTCTGAACCAATATGTCATGTACTAACTTCCCAAAAAGGGAGGAACCAACGTATGGGGCACTGGTAAATGATACCTTAAAGGGTTCCGAAAACAGACGGAGCTAGGCATGTCACCTTATGGCAATGCCTGCACCGATAGCTCTAGCAGCTCCCTTGGTGGCCTGGGAGAGAAGATACAGAGCTATTCACCACTGAATTTAGGGTGGCCATTCAAGCAGTGAATACCTTCTTGTCCTCCGCTGACATGGACCCAGTGAGGTCCTTCACCAGGTCTCGTTGCAGCTAAATCACATGTTCCATGTAATTTACCGCCCTTACAGAGAAGGTTGCTGAAGTGTACACCCGCTTCCTGAAATGGTCCATCATCCTTGACTATTGGTCAAGAGAATGGACCTTACAGCTCTCCTGAGCAATCTCCTTCCCAGTGGCAGCCGCCAACACCACCATGGCATCAACTGGGGAACCCTTATGCCAGCATGATCGGTCTTGAAGGGGGTCTCAGAACCTTGTCTGGGTATTTGGGAATGAGCTCCACAGTGTCCGGTTCCTTGCACACCCGAAATGTAATGAGATCCACTAAGGGATCTGCGGGATGGGACACCCAGGAAGAAGAGGGTCCTGAGCCGGATGTCTCCAGGAACACAGACTCATCAGAGGTATATTTTTGGGCAGACCACCCCACGCACTGACAAAGGAGTTCCATGATGTCTCTGAAGGGGACATCCTTGGGGGTGATGAGGGGGTGGGACCTTCCCCTTCCTCCAAATCAGTGTCTTTGGTGAGAGAGACTGGTGGGGATTCTAAGTGCCTCCTTTTGCACGTACGTTTGCGAGGGACCTCCTCAGTGAGGATCTCTGGAGAGGACTCATCAACGTCTTGCTGTCCCCAAGAGGGAGCATCCTGAGACAAAGGGGTGGCGACCTGTCCCTGAGATGGCAGAATGGCTGGATCCGCACCAGAGACAGAGCAAGCTGGGGTGGAATCTGAAGACGAGACGGTCAAGGGGCTCAAAGAAATTGAGAGAACCCTTTCCATCACTTCGAAAGCAGAAGGGGAATGGACATCCTGAGAAAGGACAAGAAGAGTAGACGAACCTCCAGGAGTCAAGATACCAAGAGGAAGGCTCCACTCCCACAAACTCATATCCGATGCCAAGGCTACAAGCTCTGAGACCCTTTTGGATCCAAGCTAGTTGGATCCAACCTGCTCAAGGTCATAGCCGGCGTCGAGGTGCAAGGTACCATCGGCATCGGCCCCACGAAGCAAAGTGCCCTTGGATCCAAGGGCTCTGAAACCAGATGTCGGATCGGAGAAGGAGTAATAGGGGTGAAAAAGGGCTGCATGCTCCTTGCTTCGGAGGGAGAGGGGGCAGGCAAGACTCCCATCTGTAACAACAAAGCAAACTCACACGATCTAGGTAAAGCTGAAAAAAACAACATAGAACCAGGATCCAAGCACCAAAATTTATTAAAACCTCTAGCGCCTAGGCAAGGAGCCTTAAAAGGAGAATAAAACAGTTCTAAACACTCTAGTATATATAACAGAATCAATTAACCACTCATTGCATAACTAACTCAATTAGATTAGAAACACTTTTCAATTACATTCCACATTAATACCAGCTGGACTTAAAGTTCCATACTTCAATATAAAAATAGTTTCCTTACACAAAAGTTTTTTCTTAACATCAAAATTGAATCCTTTATCAGGAATATGTTCCAATATGGTACATTGTAAACCATCTGGGTTTTTATTATGACAATATTTAAAATGCATTGCAAGAGGGCTTTCAGGTTTACCATTTTGATATCCCTGATATGTTCCTGGACTCTAAGCTTGAAAGACATTTTGCTCTCACCCACATAAGACATGCCACAAGGGCACCTCAAAGCATAGACAACCCCTTCTGTATTACAAGAATATGTACAATTTTCCCTAAAATGAATTCCATTGATATATTCAAATGTTCTACATATATATTTACATGTAATACATCTGCCACAGGGAAATGTACCAACTGCATTCAATGTTTGACTTATTCTACAATCAGGAGAAGAAAAGCTGGTATGTACTAAAATATCTTTGATGCTCTTCCCCTTTCAATATGAAAATTGAGGAGCGTTGTATAGTACATCAGACAGTTCTTTAAATTTCAAAAAATAATTCCAATGATGTTTAATTATTTCCTTTACCGCATGTGCTAAGACATCATATGAGGTAACTACATAAATCTTTCTAAGGTTGGCTATTGTATTATCACTAAAATTAGTAGATCCCCAAGTTCTTATCCTACCAGATATCTTCTGAAAATTCCCTTTTACCTTATCCAGTAAGGCATATACATTCTGCCTACAATAGCCCCTTTTAACAAATAACTCAGCTGTTATATTAAGTTCTTTAACCAAATCAGAATGATTGTTACACAGCCATTTCACACGAAGAAGTTCACCATAAGGGAGAGATTTCAACAAATGGGGTGGATGGCAACTGCCAGCATCTAAGAAATGCATACCATCATCCTATCCATCTACGCTTCACTAAGGCTCTGAGTGGAACTGGAGGAAGAGGTGACCGACACCGGCTTGGAGGGGTGGTGAGGAGGCTTCTGAGCCTCAAAGCTGATGTAACTTCAGCTGGAGGGCCGGCTTCTTTGAAAATCCTTCTTGGAATATTTGTCTCCATTCCTGGTCCTCTTAGCAGGAGTTTGAGTCCCAGAGGCTGGGGAAGCCAGGGTGGCAAAGTATTGAGTCCCGGAGGCCAAAGAGGGAAGAAGGCCCTTCAAAATAAGCTTGTTCCTCCTGTCCATGAGTGCCCAGGGATTAAATCCGGCACAGATGGAACAGGAGGTTTTAAGATGGGCTGCCCCAAGAGAAACTACACACAGAGTTAAGGCCATCGGCTGGTGAGAGCGTATGGCCACACTCTGTGCATTTTCTGAAGCCGGGTTTGGAAGCTTCAGACATGTCCCAAACTATATAAATTTTTTTTTTTACAACCGGCAAAAAGCGAGGAGGGGAGGTAGAAGCAGAAAAATGAAGAAGAGAGAAGATTTTACCCAAAAAACAACCACTTACCACAACTTTTACAGCAGAAAGCACAGATCACGATGCGGACACCACGCGCAGAAAATGAGATCTGAAGGGAAGAAGGATACAGTGGCATTATGGGTAAGGGGAGGAGCTTTGAGCTCGAATCAGATGCTGGATATGCAGCAGAGTCAGATCTGAGATGGATCCAGGGACACACAGGTTGAAGACCAAATGAAGACAACAACTTCAGATCAGGAGCTAGCAATACCACTGGGTACTCTTTTCAACCACAACCTAAGCACTGGTTTTGACCCTGCTGAATGGAAAACAGCTACTCATCCCCTTGTACAAGGGGGGGGTGCACCCACCGACCCTGGGAACTACTGACCCATTAGCCTAACCAGTCTTACCTGCAAAGCCATGAAGAGAATCATGGACCTTAACAAAAAGAATATAGGAGACCTTCAAACACTTGACCTAACCCAGTTTGGTTTTGTTTAAGGAAGATCTTGCCTATTTAATCTGGTGGACTTCTTCGAGACTGTTATCAAAGCCCTGGATGAAGGCAAATATGTGCATACAGCCTACCTAGACTTGGTCAAGGCCTTTGACACAATCTCCCACTCGGGCATTATTGAAAAGCTCACCTAGTTGGGGGATCAACCCATATACTGTCAAGGTGGGTTGCAAACTGGCTCAACAACACAACACAAACAGTCAACCAGCAGACCCAGTACCAGTGGTGTTCCACAGGGATCAGTGCCCATATTGTTTGGAATCTACTTCTCAGAAGTAAAGGCAAAAACAAAAGGTCTGTGGCTGACAAACTTGACTGATGGTTGCAAACTGGGAGCAGTCACGGAGTCCCCAAAAGATGTCAACATTCTACAAGAAGGAGTTACGCAAACCAATGACTGGTGCTAAAATCATGGTCTTAAACTCAATGCAAAAAATTGCATCATCATTTCTTTTGGCAAAGGCGGTATCCCTTTAGATTACCATATTAATAAAAACACCCCAAGTCTAAATCAGTGGTGAGAGACAGCAACCTTACCTTTGATCATCATGTCCTCATGGTGGTAAGGAAGGCCTTCTACATTTCTCACCTCATAAGCAAAGTAATGGCTTCCAGAACAAAGAGAGATTATAACCCCCCCCCCCCGTACTCTTCCCTCATCACCAATAATAGAGTGCAATGCTCCCTTTGGTGTGTACTTAAACAGGTGCATGCAGCAAGTGGAGACACATCAAAGGTTTCTTACAAAACAAATTCAGGGTCTTCAGCACACATCCTACATGAACAGAGTGAAATCACTGTCATTACACTTTGTATTGTACAAAGTGCTCAGAGACGACATGTGCCTTGCATACAGAGCAACCTCTGTTCCTGCCTTAATGGAAATATGGCACCTTTGTAAGTCAAATGGTACACAATTCACTCATTCTAGGGACCATAACCTAGCATGTGACATCAACAGGACTTGCTGGAGAGATAGATAAGTCTCCCTGAGGTTGTCTCTCCTCTGGATTAAACTTCCAGTAAAGGTTAAACAGAGCCCCTCATTAACCCTTTTTAAGAGTAACATGGATAATTGGATGGGAAACCGCAAATTCACCCCAGGGGTTTCACCTGTGTCCCTCTTGGATAGGGGCAGTCGGTGCTGATTTAGATCTGCTTATAACAGACCATATCCCTAGACCCTAAAGGGAACAAGGGCTGAACTTGACTAGGCTTGTAAGGGCCTTAGGGCCATAAGCCTGTAATCTCGTATGAACCTATAAGTTTCCTGTACAAGTCTAAGAAAACAAATAAAAATGTATGTAACAACTGGGGTGGCACAAAAAGGAATGTATCAAGGGAAACAGGGGAAAAGTACAGAAAAGAACAACCTACAGCCAAATATGAAATTAATGAACAGTGGTATATAAGTAGTATAGTAAAGAGCTACAAGACTGCAAAGAAAAAAAAAAGGTTTATTTATTTATCCTTTTTTGCCAGGTTAGTCCCACTAGGCTAGTAGCCTCTTTTCAGGGGAGATGCACAGTGGTATTTATACAACTAGGGGAAATTTGGCCAGGGGACTGGGGAAGTTTCTCTATTCTTTTTGATAGGTGCCATGCGATCTTGTACATCCACCTGAGCTACCACCATCTCAAGCAGATAGGGCCTCAGTTTAATGTCTCATCTGAAGGACAGCATACTCAGCAGTACAGCACCGACCTTATGCTGCAGTGCACTGTCAGCAATCAATCAATCTACTTGGTGTGAGAATAGAATCCACAGCCTTCTGCACCAAAGGTAAGTGTGTTACCTGCTATATCACTGTCACTGCCACTGCCAGGCAGTGCGTGCTGAGCTATCATAGCAGATCTGTTAGAAACCGTGGGGAGGGGAGACCAACGAATGGGAATGCTGTGATAAAAATAAGATTGTGACATTAGTACTGGCTTGGCATACAATATAGTTGTGTTTGGGACATATGGAAGGGAACAAAATTAAGTCTTTAAAGGTCCATGTCCAGGGCACACCCATGCACATGCAAGAGCCAAAAAGGAGGGATCCAGAAGCCAGAGTTGGATTGGAGGGGGTCCAAACATAGACACCTGTAAAAGAACACAATGTTCATCTCTGAGGGTACATTCGGAGGAGGGGTTATGTCAGACGGCAATAATTAGGAAGGCAAACAAGGATTGGCAAAAACAAGGAAAATTCAGATAATTATGTAGAACATTAGAGGTTTATCAAATCTTATCAAAAAATATAAATACAGGAAAAGTTAGAGACTGAGGGAAGAGCCACTGTTCTATTACAGAAGACAAAACTGGATATCAAAGGTGGAGAGAGATGCTATGTTATGACTCGCCTATGGGAGAAATAGACAACAAAACAGAGAGGAAAGAAGGGAGTAGAAACTGATTTTATAGAGTTTCACACAGCCACAGACAAAAAAGAGAAAAAACAGGATAGGCAGATTGATCATCTGGCACAGAAGGCTCGAAAGTGCATATTTGTTAATAAGAAACAGGGATGGAGAAGGATTACATAAGAATTTTTTATTTTTTTTTTGCTAACTGGGCAGACACAAAAAGAAATGGAATAGAGATAATGAGAGCAGTACAATGTCACCACAGAACTAGAATATATGGGCTGTATGGAAATCGGGAACATAAATAATGAGCAAGAACTAGCCCAAAGAATGAAAGAATGTGGGTAGCAGCACAGAACTAGAATATATGGGCTGTATGGAAATCGGGAACATAAATAATGAGACAAGAACTAGCCCAAAGAATGAAAGAATGTGGGTAGCAGCACAGAACTAGAATATATGGGCTGTATGGAAATCGGGAACATAAATAATGACACAAGAACTA